>NC_087071.1:18845308-18926918 GCF_963678635.1 Symsagittifera roscoffensis | reverse complement strand
ATCGAAGGTATAACTCCAACGGTGAGTAGCTTTCCGGGGTAGAGTTTTAATTGCTCGACCTCCGAATCTCCTACGATTAAAAAATAAACAAGTTTAACTTGAGTGGGCTCCTTTGATTTGCTGTTTATGCTACAAGGCATGGCAAGAACTAGACTACTACAGGTCTATATGCCACTTTGATCTTGAAAAAAAACCGTTTTCATAACAGTTATATTTTCATAGCAATTTACATCGATAATTGAGAACACCGCGCAACTTGAAAGACAGTTTTCAGAGGGCCCGTAACGAAAAATATACCAGCACTATTTCAGCATTTTACAGAAGTCTCAAAATCGTAAGTTTCGTCACAGACATCAATGAGGTTAATTAAATAACAAAAAGTTTATTATAAACAAATGTGGGGCTGAAGTTTTTGTTTCTTATCCGATCAAGATAACCAGAATATAAATAAACCAAATAACTTGTTTTGAATAAAATCCAAGTCAAAACAAAATTGGGAAGCACAAAGGCAAATTTATATGTGTTAAGTATTCAAGCAAGCGTTTATGCTCTTTTTCTAATGATATGCGTATTAAACATACATACTGAACAAGCTAATCATGATGTTGAGAGCCTGAAGGTTGGGGAGGTTTTCTTAGGTCTAGCCATTCAACTATCATTCATGATTTCTTTAAGAGCATCTAAGCGGTGCGTTTGCACACTTAAAAAGTAAACAACCGATTTAACAGTGACGAAACCCATTTATTAGTGTTTTTGAAAACTTTTGCCAGATAACGAGACAAAATGCGAGACCCTGAATCATAAAATGTCAAAAAAAAAACTGAACTTTAAGTTTCGTATTTAAAAAATAGGAAAAATAGAAAGTTTTGCATGATCGGATATAAAAAGCAGCTTTTAAAAAAAAATGAGGTAATTTCACTAGCCGAAATCTAAACATGATTTTAAGTTTTCGATTTTTGAAAACTTTATCTCAAAAAAGCTGCTTTTTACTGCCGATCATTCAAAACTATACTTTTTTCAGTTTTTTTAATACGAATTTTGAGCAAGGATTTTCCGTTTTTTGACATTTTATAATATAAACGAATTTACTCACTGTTTATTGGACATACATCTAACAGAACGTCACCTGAAAAAGGTACTTGTAAGCACCAAGCTTGAAGGCTAATTAAAAGAAATATCGAAGAATCAATCATCAGTGACAGGGGCTGATATCGTTAGGGGAAGGAGGGTTTGGGCTGGCAGTGCCCCCTCTGATATTATTTCATGACATCCATTTTCGACAACAAAACTATTCTGAAGGAAACAAAACCATTCTGAAGGCAACAAAACCAAAAAAAAACATTCTGAAGGCGACTTCTGTGCCTAATTCTGAAAGGTAGCCGCAAATTTCTGCCGATGCTTTCCAAAAAGTATCCAAAAACTATGATTTTAATGCTCTTGGAGCGCTCGGAAGGACATTCAATTGAAAATTAAAAAGTTTCGTTGAAAGTTTCAGAAGACTTTGGAAATCCGTCCCTTCAAGATATTTCTACATCACACACGATCAAGTATATAAAAAATAAATTAATAAAAGTTTGTTTGTTCTTTTAAAGTGCAATGAAATATGCTTTTTTGTGTCATAAAATTCATTGAGGCGAGATGGATAAAACGCTCAAACAATTGAAATAAAACCCTAGGAAAAGACTTCAAAAGGGGGACAGAAAGCTGAGCAGGAGGGCCCCAGAACAGAACGCCAAGGCAAATTCTATTTAAATTGGTAGTACTACCGTGGAACTTGTGATTGAAAATGTGCCTTGAAAGCCGTTTTTCACCGCAAAAAATGCATAAGTTTCAATGAAAAATCAAGTTTGCAGCATCGAAAGAAAAAAACATGATTAAAAACTAAATGTTCAGCAGCAAACGTTGTATTTCGAAAATATTACTCAGATTACGTCCAAAACTAAACTGTTTGCTCAATTAGTTCGTCGCATTTTGAGATTTGAGACCAATTGGTTATTTAAGACGATTGATTGGTCGCTTTTTTACATGTTTTTGGGAAACTAACGTTTTTACAGCACTTTTTTTTAGTTCAAATCATCAAAGCACGATACAAAAACGCTAATTCTCATTTCAAAAAATTACAAAATGACGAAAAATTTCCTTAAAACGTATAACAAAAAGTAGGGGAAAGTGGGAAAATCTTAGTAATTTATTTTTTTTTGTAAAACTTTAGATTTTTTGGACGTGGGTATGTTTTTGACAAAACCCAGTTTTGTAAAAACCACTTAGTAGCGGATAAAGCAGAATTCTGAATTGCTATTCGTTTGTACATTTTAGTGAAGACTCAGATGAAACACATTTTTGCAAAGAAAACAGTCTCAAAATGAAACTAAACGTATATCAACGATTTGTTCAAACAAGTTTTCTCATTTATTTCCGGTTCCAAAAAAAAACTTTTTCTTTTCTCCTTTTTTACTTTATCAACTTTGTTTTCTTTCTAATTTTTGAAGAGGGTTTTAGATGCGTACTGTGTAGAGCAACTATAGAAAAAAAACAAGTAATAAAAAAAATAAAAAGTAAAGTTCAAATGAAAAAAATCATAGACTACCTTCTCGAACTAATGGGAAAAATCGATTTTGACTGATGAACTCCACATTTTTTCAAGGTATTTGGGGCCTCCTTTTGATATTTGAAGGGGAGTGAGCCCAAAACAAACACGATTTTCTTTTGTTCAAATCTTTCCAAAAAAGCTCGAAAAGGGAATTTTTGACCTGTTTTTTGAAAAAAAAAATTGACTCAGCGCAACTTTTGTTGTGAAAAAAAAACAGTTTTTTCATTGTTCTGAGAGCGCAAAGACCGACTGTCTCATCAGACTGTAAATAATTAGACCGACCTACGAAAAGTAATTTTTTTAAATTGAAAATCAGCCACATTCTTCGAGAACTTTTTTTGCCCCTAGGAAAATTGACTGCATCTTTCTGTTGTTCTGAGAGAGCTGGAAAATTACTTAAGTGGATCTATAACAATTTCAGCAAAAATTTTAAATATATTTGAAAACCACATAACCCCCTCCACAAAAAACCCTTACATCTACACCGGATGATACTATCAAAAATAAACTCCAAATGATTAATTGTTGCTTCAAATTCAAACTTATTTTGAGCCAGATCCAAAAGTTCAAAAAGTTGAGAAGGGTTTTTGTAGAATATTAGAAAAATTAGTATACGGTTAAGTTAATAAGTCCCATGAAATTTTTTCGCATATTTGGTTTTTATAGTCATAGAAACAGATCTTAAGCAAAATAGGCAAAAAGGCGCCAGAACAGAACACTACAGCAAACTGATTTATTTGGAATAAAAGCAGTGGAACTCTTCCAACCTTGAGTTTAAAACCTGCTTGAACAAGCCTCTTTTCCGGCAAGAAACTTTCAGATTTTATGAAAAAAATAGAGTTTTTAGCAAGCAACAACAATATCAAAGAAAGCTACCTTTGTTCCTGAGCGGTAACTGTTGATTCTGAAATAATTTACTGAGATAGATTTTAATCAACTGTTTCGAAAAGTTTATGTATGTATGTATAGTATATAAGTCTATACTATAGTATATAAGTCTACTACTGTTTATGTATGTATGTATGTATGTATGTATGTATGTATGTATGTATGTGTGTATGTATGTGTGTATGTATGTATGTATGTATGTATGTATGTATGCATGTATGCATGTATGTGTGTATATACGTAAGTTTCTATGTAGGTAGGTTTGTTTGCAAGTTTTTTTGAATGTATGTAGGTATGTATGTATGAATGTATGAAAATATGTATCTTCGTTTTTTTGTATGTATGTTTGTATGTATTAAGGTTTGTAGATACGAATGTATGTGTGTATGTTTGTATTTAAGTACGTAAGTATGAATGGGTGTTTGTATGTATCTTCGTATGTATGTTTGTATTTCTGTATTTATTTATTTTTGTATACTTGTGTGTTTGTATGTAAGTTTGTATATATGAACGTA
The DNA here is from genome assembly GCF_963678635.1 of Symsagittifera roscoffensis. Lineage (NCBI taxonomy): Eukaryota > Metazoa > Xenacoelomorpha > Acoela > Convolutidae > Symsagittifera > Symsagittifera roscoffensis. Next base: position 18,922,925 of record NC_087071.1, on the reverse strand, counting down.
TGCATGTATGTATGTATGTTTGTATGAAAGTATGTATGTATGTATGCATGTTTTCATGTTTGTATGAATGTATTTAAGTATGTATGTATGTTTGTATGTCTGTATGTAGGTATTCTTGTATGTATGTATGTTTGTATGTATGACTGTAAGTATTTATTTGTGTATGTATATATGTTCGTGTTTTTGTATGTATGTTTGTTTGTATGTATGTATGTATGTATGTACGTCTGTATATATAAGTTTACGTACGTATGAATGAAAGTGTTTATGTATGTATGTTTGTTTGTTTTTTCTTGTTTTTTAATGTAGGTATGTACGTATGTTTCTATGTATGTATGTATGTAAGTACGTATGTATATATGTATTTACGTACGTTTGAATGAAAGTGTGTATGTATGTATGTTTGTTTATATATATGCATGTAAGTATTTATGTATGTATGTATGTATGTATGTATGTATGTATGTATGTTTCTATGTATGTATGTATGTAAGTACGTATGTATATATGTATTTACGTACGTTTGAATGAAAGTGTGTACGTATGAATGTTTGTTTATATATATGCATGTCAGTATGTATGTATGTATGTATGTATGTATGTATGTATGTATGTATGTATGTATGTATGTATGCATATATGTTTGTAGGTATGTATGTATGTTTGTATGTATGTACGTATGTATGTATGTATGTATGTATGTATGTATGTTTGTATGTATGTATGTATGTATGTATGTATGTATGTATGTATGTATGTATGTATGTATGTATGTATGTATGTATGTATGCATATATGTTTGTAGGTATGTATGTATATTTGTATGTATGTACGTATGTATGTATGTATGTACGTATGTATGTATGTATGTATGTATGTATGTATGTATGTATGTATGTATGTATGTATGTATGTATGTATGTATGTATGTATGTATGTATGTGTGTATGCATGTATTTTTGCATGTTTTTTTGAATATCTTTAAGTTGTATGTATTCATGTATGTTTTGTATGTTTGTGTACATGTTTAATTGTTTGCAAGATTGTTTATATCTCCAAATGTATATATATTTGTATGTATGTTCTTTTGTATGTACGTATGTATGTATGTATGTATGTATGTATGTATGTATGTATGTATGTATGTATGTATATAAGTATGTATGTATGTATGCATGTATCTAAAGGCTTTTATGTGTTTATATAGGTTTATGCATTTGAAAGTATATTTGCATGCATGTATCTAGATATGTATAATTGTGTGTAAGTATGTATGTTCGGTTTTATGTATGTATGTATGTATGTATGTTCGAATAAAAGTAGTAATGTAATCCGCCGTGTGTCCTTAGGGGTGGGGTTCTTTTCGACGGCGGGGGTCTTTGGGGTCCTACAAAAAGTAGGGTTCAAAAGGACCCATCTTTTTTAAAGACCCTAAAGTACCCTGCCCAAAATAAAAAGACCCCTCTCTTAGGACACCCAACAAACGACAAACTTGGGTATTTATTTTTGCGCGTTGGTTAAATTTCATCCCTTCCAAACATTCCCACCACTAAATAAGTATGGATATATCCGGCTGCGATTTTCTCGCTTATTTTTATCTAAAAGCTAATCCTTTTCGTTCATATAAAAATGAGTTTACATAAAGTACCAATCATTTTTCCTTTTCAAAGTTTTTGTTAATTATTGTTCGTTTCTTTTTCTTATTTTATTTTCAAACTTATTTCCAACTCTCCCTCATTTTCGACATATACCATTTTGATTCTTTTAGCCTTACCATTAGCTTACCTTGGGAAACTAAATACGCAATCCTTCGCTCCTGCTTCAAGGGTAAGTTGCAATTACCAGTCTCTTTTGCGCCGGTCTGTTTAAATTAAAACAATGTTTGCTGAATGTTTTATATATACAAATGTACAGCCGTAATTCCAAGTTAAAAGGCAATTTAGCCGACATTTTTATATGAAAAGATTTTATTGATCAGTTTTATCAAGTTTTCTCTTTTTTTGTGACTAGAACTAACAGACTCTTCTGTTATAATGAATGGGTTATTGATAGGCGGAGGGTCTCTTGAACTGCTAGCTGCGCTTTCTTCTTGAAGCTTTTCCTCCGTATAGCTTTCTTGAAGAAAGCCCCAATCTGGGACCCGGAATTTCAATGATTGCCAACTTTCGCTGTTTTCGCTGTTATAAGTCGGAGTATTTGTCAACTGTGAGATTGCCCACTCGCTTTCTTCCGCAATGGCCTCGAAGAACAGATTTTGTTTTGTAGACCTGATTCCAAAGGGCAATGTAGCTATCCCGTCGAATAGTAGGAGCCGCTTTCTATCGAAGGGTGAAAAGGCAATTCGGTTCTGCGATATGGTGATGTTGGTATGGGCTTTCGATTTTATTGAATAGTTGTATATACGAAGGGTTTTTCCACTCAGTAATGTTTCCCTGAACCTCTGGTGTGTAAATTGCTGCTGGGAGTGTTGCACTACTCCTTTTGCACTCCTCTTGCTAGTTGAATCTAAATGAAGAACAAAGATTAGCCTATAAACATATTTTAGCTTTTTAAGCCCATAAAAAATCGCAAGCCCAGTTCTAGTGTTAATATCGGAAACGGTTCCAAAATCTGAATACTTTGAAAACTCAATATCTAATAACATTCTAAATTTTTCAATTTCAAAAAGTTTAAATATCCTAATTCATTCCAAATCATAAAAATTCCAAATCCTGTCATTATCAAAAAAAAATTCCATGTCAAAATTTAAATTTGTTCACGTCAAAAGTTACAAAAATGCGTTTGTGGTGAACATCTGCTCAAAACTTTTTAAATGAAGAATGATTCTTCATTTTAAGTTTAAAAATGAAGAATCAGAGTCTTTCAGCGCTAGTTATGTCTATTTAAATTGACAGGGATCAACAAAAGTAATTAATTTGGTCCCAACAAGATCCAAAACCCCAATGGATGGAACCTTTAATGTAAAGAAATGGAGGGGTTTTGGAGAGGTGCTTTTTTCAATACTAACCTGCATATTTCAAGGAGAGCTTTAGTTTCAACGCGATGAATTCTTCAATGATTTTTCCACCGCCTCGTCATTAAATTTTAATACAACCTTCTTATGCACATTGCCGAATAAAATGTGATCGCTTTGGTAGTTGGAAAAATCGAAACTATCGCTCAGTTCTTGCAGTTCTGAGTATACGTCTTTGGTTTTTATCGCATAAAAAAACAAATCTGTGTCACTGTATAGCAGTTCAAGATTCATGTTTGCTTTCATGCTGATAATGAAAAAAACATGATTAATTTCGACAAATTCAAAATACTTGCACCAATTATCATGGGTTTGTCCCACAAAATACTCGTTACAGTGAAACAAACAGTAGCAACTTCCTCGTCGATTATCTGGAAGCTTTTCATCGTGCCCAAAGCTAAAGTTTGAAGCAATTCTCTTTCGTTCCTAATAACTTCTTGCTTTTTGCGTCCTAGTTTTGATTCCATAGTTTTTCCGAATGCTGAAGCTACGATGATCTTGTAAAAGTTCTCTTCAAATTTGTTGCGCGCTGACGTTCTCAATCGAGTATTTAAATCCACAAAGGGCTCCATCCATCTACCTTGACGATATTTCAAGACCTTAGCTAATTTGTTAATTTTTAAGCCCAGTTCTATGTAGAGTTTTAGCGTAAGGTAGTGCAGAACGTACCCTTCCTTTGGATCTAACATTTAAATCAGTTTTGGTACCTTTGGCAGCGACTTGACCCCCATCTCCCCTAAAATCTGCATTTGCTCGTTACCTAGTTTATCCGTGCCGAAAACTTCACGTGAGGGGGCTAGCAGGTAGTCTGCCAAGTAATCTTGAAGTTCTTCAGGTATACTGAGCTCCACTTCCAAAATGTATCCCCACTCAGAGCTATCGTCGGTTTGCAAATCATATTCGAGACTATCCTCAACTATTTAGAATTCTTTGATGGGAAGGGGACAGTGTTTCATAATACCCCCGTATAAATTGTTAGCGTCTATATTCAATAGTTGGCTAGAGGGCTCTTCAGGGTTGTAGTCTTCGAGGTATTTGTTGTTGGCTCTAAAAAAACGGCGTGCATATATCGATGACATCCCTCCCCGAATCATTTTTGAACCATGTTAAAATGCTACCTTTCAGTAAGCAACTTGAGGTCTGCATTGCAGACTTTAAAGAATGCATCGCCCGAGAGGTTACTAGCCGCAAAGTAGCATGCACAATCTAATCCATACGTTTCGTAACAAATTTCACAAAAGGCTTCGAATACTGAAGCGAATAGTAGCACGTCCAGTGCTAGGTATACATCATGGTACTCGCCTAGTGAGGCGCATTTCATTTCGGCGAAAATTTTAATGGCATGGTTGTACTGATTTTTTGAAACACTTATTTCCCCTCCCTGTAAAGTGTTGCTCCACATTTTTCTAGGTGGCAGTCGAGTTTCTCGAAACTTTTCAAATTTACTAAAGTAAAAATACGGGTATAAATCTTTTTATTTCAACAATGCTATCTTTTCTGCTGAGTAACCAAGTTCTTCAAAGTAATTTTCCAGTAGGAAATTTTTTCTTCCGGTAAGTATTCGACGAGTTTTGAAAGTGGGGACAGCAGAATTTATAGGAGTCTACGAAACGTAGTTTTTCACACATTTTTTTAAGTTTTCCGATTTTATCGGAGTATGATTTGATATAGACCGACATAGTGATTGATATATACTTCTCCTCGGAGGATGGGATCACTGAGTAAGTGTTTTCGGGGTTACTGTTTCAGAGCGCTTTTATAATGAAAATTCAAATCATAGTTTGATAAATTATGCGCTAATACGGGTATATATATCGCCGTTTTTCGACTGATGTTGCATTCGTTATGCGCCCACCCCAAGAATTTGTTGGTATAGTGACAGTGATCAAGTACAACTTGGTCATTGTTAGCAAATTCTGTTTCACATATCCAACAAGTGTGCCCTTCTTCACGCGTGCAACTTGGTGTGCCAGTGAACGTGTAATAATTTTGTTTTTCGAGGTATATTTGTTCAGCCAACGATTCGAATGAGGCGATCAATTCCCATCATAACATTTTCTCCTCTCTTCAGTTCAAATTTTAAAACTTCGCTCTTCCCAAATTCAACAACGGCCAGAGCGTAACCGCATGGTTGATGAATCTCTAGTGTTTGGGTGCTAGATTTTTCGGGGTCAGGTTGCGGTCCATATACGGGTAGTAGTAGCGATTCGAGGTCAAAGTAAATAACTCTCGGTATATACCAGCGGGCAGGTAAATTTTTGAAACCATGAGTGTCCTTTCCCGGTTTTGGCATAGTGATTACCACTCCCTCATCTTGGTAGCACATTTCCTGGTGTCTTTATATTGTATCGATGGATGAACATGCATGGAAACATTTGCGGCAAATTTGGTTTCGGTCATGGTAGAGTTTTCCACGCACATATTCCACCATCCTCATCAAATCAGTGATCAGCACATAGTGTCAAGTTTGTCCATTGCTGAGTAGTAGTAGGTCAACACATAGATCACTTGAGTATTTGCTGGACACTCTCAAAGGTAGCAATTCACCTTCTTTGTACCTAATGAAAAAAAAACATTTAAGTGCTTGGGTTTCTGGAAGAACGTAATGAGTTATAGATGATTAAACAAATACATTGTCAAAAAAACAATGCTTACCGGAATACATTGACTTGACAGTTGTTAAGTTGTTCAGATCGGTCAATATCGTGTAGTCCCATTGGCATCTCGTACCAGCCTTCAATTTCCACAACAAGTTCTTGGGAGAGCTTGTAATTTTTCAGTTTGTTTCGATGTTGGTAGCTTTGGGCAGCAGGGTAAAGAGCAGTTGTGGTCTCTGAATATCGATCATGGTACGCGGCCACAAAGCAGTATAGAAAGCACTTCTGATCGTTTCTCGTTTTAATGTTGGTGAAACTCTGTTTCACCGGTTTCAATGAATAGGGAAGGCCAATGTATGAGCAAGCACGGATCGGAGAAAATGCTGCAAAACTTACAGCAAGCTTTTCGATGCTCTCCACAATCCAACCGCTACCGTAAGAAGCGAACGTGTTGATGGCATTGGCCATATGCTCAATCATTTCCAAATATGTCTCTTTCTCGATTCCATTGAAGAAGACATTGATCATCCTAGAACTCAGATATAACATTGTCTTCTCGTGGCGTAATTCTACGTCACCAGTTTCGTTTGTATCGCTCGAGAACTTTATCATACTCACGTCCACATGCAAATGAAACTTACAGGGTCCTTCCTGCACTCTTTCGTCTATCAACACATCAATCTCCTCTTTGTTTCGCATAATTTCATTCATCAGATCCAATTCATCCTCCCCAACGCTTAACTCGTATCGTCTTAACTTTCCCCTAAACGCAGATTCAGTTGGAGCAGTTGATGTTTCCACCTCATTTCCGGGAGTCCAAATGGGTAGTTGATGGGTAGTTTTTCGACATATGTTGACAATATGTTGACGACAATGGGTAGTTTTTCGACTTATGTTGACAGACCTTCTCAACCGAGAGGAAGATTGTAAGACAGTAGATACAAATACTATCAGATGACACGTTGTGAACTGGCTCAACATGCTCCCTAGCTTCCGCCAGCGAGCTGAAGTATTCTCGACATTCTTTTCAATTAGTTGGTGGCGGTGGGGCTGCGATTGTAATTGACCTATTGAACCCATTCAAGTAAATCTAACAAAAATAGACAGTAAATATTTCACAACCGCAGATATGAATAGTTCATATAATCAAATGACATTAGACGAACAATCAAGACGAATGACACAATTTGTTATCGGAAATCAGCAATACGAACTCATTAGATTATTATATGGAATATCCATAGGCCCAGCAGCTTTTTCAGCATTTATGAGTAAAACTTTCAGACCACTTATACTCAAGAAAAACGTAATCACATACTTAGACGATGTTTTCATGCAATCACAAATCAAAGATGAAATGTTCAGAGTTTTAGAACAGTACCATCCACAACTAAAAAATGAAAACATGAAAGCAGCACCGGACAAATCACATTTTTTCTTAACACAAGTAAAAATTACTGGACTTTTTAAAGAAAAACACTATAACTCCATTGAAATCCCACACAGATGCAATTCAAAACTCCAACAACTTACAAACAAAAAGAAAATCTCAGAATTCCTTGGAATGTTAAATTTCTTAAGTAAAAAATGTAAATAAAATGCTATCTTATTTAAGACCATTCTATAACATTCTTAGACAACAAAACAACTTTGAATAGACAGCAGAACACCAAACACGGTTTGAGGAAAATAAAAGGCTTCTCAAAGATCAAGTTTCAAACACAGTCCCAGACCATGATCAACCATTTTATGCAATGTGCGATGCTTCGAATTTTAGCATCGGCGCAGCATTGTTACAAGTTCTAAATGGAACGAATAAAATGAATCTCATATCAGCAAATTTTCGCTTATTTACACAAGCTGAATTACGACTCTCTACCCTTATGAGAGAACGAACAGCTATAATATATACTCTTACAGAATATGAATTTTTGACACTTGGATCAAAACAACCATCAGTTTTATTCACAGATCACAAACCTATTATATTTTTTTTTACACAAAAATCAAATCCAAACCATTGTGTTTATAGATTTCAATTAATTCTAATGAAATTTCTAATTTACGTATAGCAATACGAACTCATTAGATTATTATATGGAATATCCATAGGCCCAGCAGCTTTTTCAGCATTTATGAGTAAAACTTTCAGACCACTTATACTCAAGAAAAACGTAATCACATACTTAGACGATGTTTTCATGCAATCACAAATCAAAGATGAAATGTTCAGAGTTTTAGAACAGTACCATCCACAACTAAAAAATGAAAACATGAAAGCAGCACCGGACAAATCACATTTTTTCTTAACACAAGTAAAAATTACTGGACTTTTTTAAGAAAAACACTATAACTCCATTGAAATCCCACACAGATGCAATTCAAAACTCCAACAACCTACAAACAAAAAGAAAATCTCAGAATTCCTTGGAATGTTAAATTTCTTAAGTAAAAAATGTAAATAAAATGCTATCTTATTTAAGACCATTCTATAACATTCTTAGACAACAAAACAACTTTGAATAGACAGCAGAACACCAAACACGGTTTGAGGAAAATAAAAGGCTTCTCAAAGATCAAGTTTCAAACACAGTCCCAGACCATGATCAACCATTTTATGCAATGTGCGATGCTTCGAATTTTAGCATCGGCGCAGCATTGTTACAAGTTCTAAATGGAACGAATAAAATGAATCTCATATCAGCAAATTTTCGCTTATTTACACAAGCTGAATTACGACTCTCTACCCTTATGAGAGAACGAACAGCTATAATATATACTCTTACAGAATATGAATTTTTGACACTTGGATCAAAACAACCATCAGTTTTATTCACAGATCACAAACCTATTATATTTTTTTTTACACAAAAATCAAATCCAAACCATTGTGTTTATAGATTTCAATTAATTCTAATGAAATTTCTAATTTACGTATAGTCTGGACAGCAGGAAAAAAAACCTTGCATTACCAGATACTCTAAGTAGAAATACACAGCCTGAATTCCTTACACGAAAAACAACAGTTGAAGTATCACAAAACATTAAATTCTACTTAGCCAAAGATGAAACCTCACAACGATTAGAATGTACATATGCAGTAAAAACTGACATAAATCAATCACAAATAAACAATCTACAAAACTTTCCACTCTATTTAGATTGTAAAAAGAATCACTATGAGGTTGAATTACTAGGAACATCTACATTAATGCCAATTCCGTATTCACATTGGACCAAAAATAATACTCAACGAAAACAAATCAAACATAAAAAAAATTCATTTCCTCTAATGGAAAAAGAAAATCTAACTGATAAAATAAAATTGTTCGGGACCATCACCACATGATTCGAAATACACGATAAATCAAATTTTTAATCTTCATGACCCACTTGACACAATACCCCTATGAAAAACAGAAATAGAACAAAATTTTCTACCTCCAACAGAAACAATTACACTAAAATTATTGCAAAAATACCAAAGTCTTGACCCAGTTATCAGACAACTGAAATTATGGCAAAAGTATGAAACTAAACCGACGAAAGCTGATACCACAATCTTAGGAGAAAAAAACACTCCTTCGATATTTCAGAAAAAATAATAACACCACTATAATTGAAAACACAGATCTTTTAGAATATCAAACAACTAATTTTAAAGTATCTTGTCTACCTTTAAGTATGATGCTAATAGCATTCAATACATTCCATACACTAAATACTGAAGGACACTCAGGATCAGAAAAGACATACTCTAATTTTATTCAAAATTTTCATTTCTTAAATGCACCAATTTGGACTAAAGTATTATGCAACGATTGTATAATATGTCAATTAAATAAACCATACCCAAATCAAAAGCAAATTGCAGAAAAACAAGATTTTAAAGGAAAAACTCTATATTTCAATCATAGAATTTCATTTGACACAAAAGGATCATTTTCACCAACCTCCGAAGGAAACTTTTACCAAATGGTTATTGTTGATGCATTCACGCACTATGTAGCACTCAACCTAGTAAGTATAATGCTTACTACGCATATACAACACTCTACGATCATTGGATAACCCAATTCGGATTACCCGAAATACCAGTCACAGACAACGTCACTGAAATCAATAATAACGAAATTATCACACTATGTCTCTTATATAACGTCAAACATAAACCACGTACATCTCATGCACCTTGGAGCAACATATTATTCGAAGGTATGAACCGTTCCTTACAAGAACATCTTAGATGTATCATTAATGGAAATGATACACGATATACCGAATGGTCAGCAGATATAAAATTATTCCCCTTAACTTTTAATTCACAAATTACAACAACACTAGGAAATTCACTATGAGAATTGGTGTTTAATCAAAAACCACGCAAACCAATCATGTTTACAGCAAATGCTCTCAGAAACGCACAAGGTTATTGTCAACCAAATAAAGTTTCAATGTGTTACAATCTACCATTGCATACAAATGATGAAGATCACTTTCATCACCCACAACTTTTAAAATTAGAACCCTTTATCAAAAATTGTTACCAAAACAAAATATAAATAATCAAATTATTTCACGCTTTACACCAGCAACATATTTAAAAATCGGAACATTTGTTTTAATTCAAAACTTCACTACACAAAAAGGAATTTCCAAAAAACTACAACCACTCCGAAAAGGACCATATCAAATAATTGACAAACCTACTGATGTAACATACAAACTTACTCACTCAAGTGAAAAAAAAATTGTTCAACTTCTAAACAATTTCTTAAATTATTACCCAAAAGAAAAAGCACTTCGTGAATTAACTCAATTATTTTCCTTCACAGGTTTGAAAATTGTTCGAAACAATCCAAAAATTGAGCAAAATAAAAACATCGATAAAAATAAGAATCAAAAACCAACCCATCAAAACCATGTAGCCCCCAAACATCATTTATAACAAAAACAGGAATATCTCAAAATGAACGAAAAAATAGGAAAATGACAAAAAGATTCTACCACAGGATCAAAAAGAAAGTTTTGAACATAGAGAATTATCACGACTCAGAAGTCGGCCACAAAAAAAATTATAAAAAATTCATCCCACGATCTAAAATACTAAAGAAAGTCGAATTTCAAAAACAACTTTATTTTAGTTTACATCTCCGAATTATTTTCAGTCATTTTGAACCTTCACAATGCATTTTAACATTCTGAAAAGCACTTGAACAGATCTAGTTCAGAATCAGCCATAGAAATCAGTTCAACTTATCACCTTATTTAGCCAAAATGACTTAATTAGCCGATAGATATTAATCTCCAGGCATAACTATAACTACAATTTTAATACCTCCAAGTTGAAAATAAGCAAGCTGCTTAAAATTGACAACTAAAATAAATACTATTTCATTATTACAACCCTCTCCTATCAAGTAATACAAAGATCAACAATATTTTCCCAACCCAGACCTCAAAAACACTCCAACCAAAAATAGCAAATTCGCCTAAAGAGCAAAAGACACATGATCATTTAGCCTCAAGTACAAAAATTTCCTGGATACGCCCAATTATCTACTAAATAAAAACAAAACCAAGAAGACCTCCCGAGCCCCATAAAAGAACCCCTCAACAATATTCGACAAAAACCAACCCACCTGTCAAAAAATCAATAAATAATACGACCATACTTGAATTTAGCCCAAAAACTTAAAAAAGATTCGACGGAACGAATCATTTCTTAAAAGCTTCTTTCCGTGAAGGTCAAAAATTTCTAACAAATATTTTGAAGCCTTTTCATAAAAATTTTTTACCTTCTTAATTTTTTTTTATTATTTCTAGCTGATACTTTTGAAACTTTGATAATACTTTTAATAACTTTTTGCAATCTTTTTCAATTTTTCTTTTACCTATTCGAAATATATTTTCAACTTTCCAAAATCTTTGATAACCTCCACAGGTACGATACTTTCAAGTCTAATCAATGTTTCTAACCAACTTTAGTCCCATTGGCATCTCGTACCAGCCTTAAATTTCCACAACAAGTTCTTGGGAGAGCTTGTAATTTTTCAGTTTGTTTCGATGTTGGTACCTTTGGGCAGCAGGGTAAAGAGCAGTTGTGGTCTCTGAATATCGATCATGGTACGCGGCCATAAAGCAGTATAGAAAGCACTTCTAATCGTTTCTCGTTTTAATGTTGGTGAAACTCTGTTTCACCGGTTTCAATGAATAGGGAAGGCCAATGTATGAGCAAGCACGGATCGGAGAAAATGCTGCAAAACTTACAGCAAGCTTTTCGATGCTCTCCTTAATCCAACCGCTACCGTAAGAAGCGAACGTGTTGATGATATTGGCCATATGCTCAATCATTTCCAAATATGTCTCTTTCTCGATTCCATTGAAGAAGACATTGATCATCTTAGAACTCAGATATAACATTGTCTTCTCGTGGCGTAATTCCACGTCACCAGTTTCGTTTGTATCGCTCGAGAACTTTATCATACTCACGTCCACATGCAAATGAAACTTACAGGGTCCTTCCTGCACTCTTTTGTCTATCAACGCATCAATCTCCTCTTTGTTTCGCATAATTTCATTCATCAGATCCAATTCATCCTCCCCAACGCTTAACTCGTATCGTCTTAACTTTCCCTTAAACGCAGATTCAGTTGGAGCAGTTGATGTTGCCACCTCATTTCTCGGAGTCCAAATGGGTAGTTGACGGTTTTTCGACATATGTTGACGGACATTCTCAACCGAGAGGAAGATTGTATGACAAAAGATACAAATACTATCAGTTGACACGTTGTGAACTAGCTGAACATGCTTCCTAGCTTCCGCCAGCGAGCTGAAGTATTCTCGACATTCTTCTCATTTAGTTGGTGGCGGTGGCGCTGCGATTGTAATTGACCTATTGAACCCATTCAAGTAAATCTAACAAAATTAAACGGTAAATTTTTCACAACCGCAGATATGAATAGTGCATATAATCAAATGCCATTAGACGAACAATCAAGACGACTGACACAATTTGTTATCGGAAATCAACATTACGAATTCATTAGATTATTGTATGGAATATCCATAGGCCCAGCAGTTTTTTCAGCATTTATGAGTAAAACTTTTAGACCACTTATACTCAGGAAAAACACAATCACATACTTAGACGATGTTTTCATGCAATCACAAACCAAAGATGAAATGTTCATAGTTTTAGAACAGTACCATCCACAACTAAAAAACGAAACATGAAAACAGCACCGGACAAATCACTTTTTTTCTTAACGCGAGTAAAATTTATTGGACATTGAAATCCCGCACAGATGCAATTCAGAAACTCCAACCACCTACAAACAAAAAGAAAATCCAAGAATTTTTTGGAATGTTAAATTTCTTAAGTAAAAATGTTTATAAAATGAAATTATGTTTAAGACCATTCTTTAACATTCTTAGACAACAAAACAACTTTGAATAGACAGCAGAACATCAAACACGATTTGATGAAAATAAAAGGCTTCTCACAGAAAAGTTTCAAACACAATCCCAGACCCAGATCAACCATTTTATGCAATGTGAGATGCTTCGAATTTTGTCATCGGCGCAGCATTGTTACAATCTCACAATGAAACGAATAAAACCAATCTCATATCAGCAATTTCTCGCTTATTTGCACAAGCTGAACTACGACTCTCTACCCTTATGAGAGAATGAACAGCTATAATATATACTCTTACAGAATATGATTTTTTGAAACTTGGATCAAAACATCCAACAGTTTTGATCACAGGTCACAAACCTATTAAATTTCTTTTTACATAAAAATCGAATCCAAACTATTGAGTTTATAGATATAAATTAATTCTAATGAACTTTCTAAATTTACTTGTAGTTTGGACAGCAGGAAAAAAAAATCTTGCATTACCAGATACCCCAAGTAGAAATACACCACTTGAATTCCTTACACGAAAAACAACAGTTGAAATACCACAAAACATTAAATTCTACTTAGCCAAAGATGAAACCTCACAACGTATAGAATGTAAATATGCAGTAAAAATTGACATAGATCAATAAAAAAAACAATCTACAAAACTTTCCACTCTATTTAGATTGTAAAAAGAACTACTATGAGGTTGAATTACAAGGAACATCTACATTAATGCCAATTCCGTATTCACATTGTATCAAAAATAATACTCAACAAAAACAAATCAAACAACAACCACATAAAAAGGATTCTTTTCTTTTAATAGAAAAAGAAAATCTAACTGATAAAATAAACTTTTCAGGACCATCAGCACTTGATTCGATATACACGATAAATCAAATTTTTAATCTTAATGACCCACTTGACACAATACTCCTATGAAAAACAGAAATAGAACAAAAATTTTCTACCTCCAACAGAAACAATTACACTAGAATTATTGCAAAAACACCAAAGTTTTGACCCAGTTATCAGACAAATGAAATCATGGCACAAGTATAAAACAATAAAACTAAACCCACGAAAGCTGATACCACAATCTTAGGAGAAAAAAAACACTCCTTCCATATTTCAGAAAAAATAATAACAAAAATAATTGAAAACACAGATCTTTTAGAATATCAAACACCTGATTTTAAAGTACCTTGTCTACCTTTAAGTATGATGCTAATAGCATTCAATACAGCCATACACTAAATACTAAAGGACACTCAGGATCAGAAAAGACATACTCCAATTTTATCCAAAATTTTAATTTCTTAAATCCACCAATTTGGGTTAAAGTATTATGCAACGATTGTATAATATGTCAATTAAATAAACCATACCCAAATCAAAAGCATATTGCAGAAAAACAAGATTTTAAAGAAAAAGACCATATATTAATCATAAAGTTTCGTTTGACACAAAAAGACCAATTTCACCAACCTCCGAAGGAAACTTTTACCAATGCTTATTGTTGATGCATTCACCCACTACGTAGCACTCAATCCAGTACCCCATTGTAATGCTTACTACGCATATACAACACTCTACGAACCTTGGATAGCCAAATTCGGATTACCCGAAAGACTAGTCTCAGACAACGGCACTGAATTCATTAATAACGAAATTATCACGCTATGTCACTTATATAACGTCAAACATAAACCACGTACATCTCATGCACCTTGGACACACGGATTAGTTGAAGGTATGAACCGTTCATTACAATAATATCTTAGATTTATCATTAATGGAAATGATACACGATATACCGAATGGTCAGCAGATATAAAATTATTCCCCTTATCTTTTAATTCACAAATTACCACAACACTAGGAATTTCACCATAAGAATTGGTATTTAATCTAAAACCACGCAAACCAATCATGTTTACAGCAAATGCTCACAAAAACGCACAAGGTTATAGTCAAACAAATAAAGATTCAATGTGTTACAATCAACCATTATATACAGATGATGAAGATCACTTTCATCACCCACAAATTTTAAAATTAGAGTCCGACCCACATACCAATTGGATTTTAAATAGAGATAAAAAAACACAAGAATTTTATCAAAAGTTGTTACAAATACAAAATATAAATCATCAAAATGTTTCACGCTTTACACCAGCAACAGATTTAAAAATCGGAACATTTGTTTCAATTCCAAACTTCACTACACAAAAAGGAATTTCCAAAAACTACAACCACTCCGAAAAAGACCATATCAAATAATTGATAAACCTACTGATGTAACATACAAACTTACTAACTCAAGTAAAAAAGAAATTTTTCAACATCTAAACCTTCTCTTAAATTATTACCCAAAAGAATATGCACTTCGTGAATTAACTCAATGATATTCCTTCACAGGTTTGAAAATTGTTCGAAACAATCCAAAAATTGAGCAAAATCAAAACATCGATAAAATTAAGAATCAAAAACCAACCCAACAAAAACATGTAGCCCCCAAACATCTTTTAAAACAAAAACACAAACATCTCAAAAAGAACGAAAAAATAGGAAAACGACAGAAAAGATTCTACCACAGAATCAAAAAAAAAATTGAACATAGAGAATTATCACGATTTAGAAGTCAGCCACGAAAAAATTATAAAACAATCATCCCACGATCAAAAATATTAAAGAATTTCGAATTTGAAAAACAACTTTAAATTTAGTTAACATCTCCAAATTCTTTGCAATCATTTTGAACCTTCACAATTCATTTTAACATGCTGAAAAGCACTTGAGCAGATCTAGTTCAGAATCAGCCATAGAAATCACTTAAACTTATCACCTTACTTAGCCAATACGACTTAACTAGCCGATAGATATTAATATCCTGGCATAACTATAACTACAATTTTAAGACCTCCAAGTTGAAAAAAAGCAAGCTGCTTAAAATTGACAACTAAAATAAATACTATTTCATTATTACAATCCTACCCTATCAAGTAATACGAAGATCAACAATATTTTCCCAACCCAGACCTCAAAAACCCTCCAATCAAAAATAGCAAATTCGCCTAAAGAGCAAAAGACACATGATCATTTAGCCTAAAGTACAAAAATTTCCTGGATACTCCCAATTATCCACTAAATAAAAACAAAACCAAGAAGACCTACCGAGCACCATCAAGTAATCCCTCAACAATATTCGACAAAAACCAACCCACTTGTCAAAAAATCATAAAAATAATACAACCACACTTGAATTTAGCCCAAAAACTTAAAAAAGATTCGACGGAACGAATCATTTCTTAAAAGCTTCTTTCCGCGAAGGTCAATTATCTCAAACATATATTTTCAAACCTTTTCATAAAACTTTTTTACCTTCTTAATTTTTTTATATTATTTCTAGCTGATACTTTTGAAACTTTGATAATACTTTTAATAACTTTTCGCAACCTTTTTCAATTTTTCTATTACCTATTCGAAATATATTTCCAACTTTCCAAAACATTGATAACCTCCATAGGTAAGATAATTTCAAGTCTATATAAATGTTTCTAACCATCTTTAGTAGAACTGATTTTTTTCTAGTATTCGTAATTTTCTCACTTTTTTGACATCCCTAATAAAGACATTTAGCAAATGTATTAAAAAGGCAGTCATCACATTCGCTTTAGCAACCCTCCTTTTAATTCGTTTCATTGAAGAATACTATAGTAAACATAAATTTTCTTTATAAAAACTTGAAAACTCATACATTTTTTTAAAATTGCTAATCAGCCACCACCACCCCAGTCCCCACCAGCAACCTACCAAGAAAACCCAATCACACCAACAACTACCAAAAACCCCCAATCATCAACCCGCATTTCTTTTCAAGACAACCTATACACATTTGAGGAAAGACATGCACGGTTATCTGAACCATCAGAACCAATTGTTCGCCACGCACCTTTGAGCGAACCACAATACCAACCAACATATACCATATACCCCCCTCTCCAACAAGATCTTAATAGAGTAAGACATATTAGCCAAAATTAGAATACACTTGAAATAAATAGACAAGTCATACATCCAAGACGAAATAGAAACCTTCAAACTCCCAGATTTCATTTTAATATACCCCAATCACCAGCATCAAATACTTCAGATCTTTCTAGTAGCTCATTACCAGAACCTCCCCCACTCACTGCACAACAAGGCACATTAATATTCCATCAGATTATTTAGGTTCAAATCCCACATCAGAGAAAATTGGAGAAAATCCTTTTAATCCCCCAGCATCCACTGAACACCTACCATATTGGGCAACACACTCATACACTCAAAGTGAACCAAATATAGTGAACGAACCAATAAAAATTTCATCTGATACAACATTATCAACCTTGCCAGAAACCCTTTCCCTTCATCAACACCTTCAATAAGTCAAATATTACCACTTTTTCCCCTAAACGTTCCTACAAACCTCGACGCCAGATATCAAGAACAATCTTCTAGTAATAACCCTCTACGATTAGATTGGAATACATTCGTAGCACCTCCACTATTATTTGGTCAACATCAGGAAAGTAGTAGACTCCACAACTGGGCACTAAACAGACTACAATATAGACAAGATATCCACAAAGATATTCAGGAACATAACATCCAAATACTTCAACATAATAGTCTCAAACTAGAATTCGAAATTACGTTAAGACTAAATAAAATTTCAACACCCTTTTCCATTAGCCCCGCCAAAAATAACAGCCCAATCTTTACCTCCCCCATTTATATCAACTGACATAATTTATAAATACAGTAGATATAGCAAAAAGACAATTGGATATATAACTATGTGTATTTTAAAAATCTTCACAAGGTCAAAATTCATCCCCTAGCACCGGACCTCAGGATTTATTAGTAACACATTTGAAGCTTCGCTCATGGGAAATCCTATATCCGCTTCAAGTCCAACCTTCCAACTCTTGATGTGTTTCTGGGTCACTTGCAACACCCCAGGCCATGACTCCACGCTCAACGCGGTCACCAAGTGGTGTTCTGACTCTAGCCTCTCCAGTGACTGGAGACTGCACATTCTTGAGAAGAATCCCAGAGCTGTTGCTAGGTTCACCGTGGTACTCGCGTAACACTCAGCCACTATCTGTATTTCACTCTTCTCCTTTTCGGTAATGTCTTCAAATCAGGTGACTAGGTCTTCTTTCTGGAAAAACTGTATCCTGACGCATGATCGTCCATCGCAGGTGTGCTCGCCATTCCCACACGTCGAATCAAGACAACTGCCCGTCTCCATTTTCTTCACCGACCCTAGTCCACTCGTCACTTCACTTGACTCCTTCACCTGAGGCAGGATCAGTCTATGCACTATACTCAATGTCGCCAAATCTTCATCCTCTGTCGGTGCTAGTCTCACTCGCTCCGCGACTTCCTCGATCAGGCTCGCATGGGGATTTGGACACCAGGAGGGCCTCAGCAATTTCCACACCACTCCCAGATTCGTGGCCAAGATGCCGTTCCCGTTACCCATCTTTAGTTCGACTCTTTTACTTGAGCGCGGCACACTTATTACTTCTGGTGTCTTCTCGAGAATCAAACCTAGGCTAGGTCTCTCTCTCTCTCTACAGTGTCTATCTCCACTATCTTCTCTGTCCAGAACTTCAGCAGCTCCGCCACCTCGTAGTTTCTGTGGGCGCCTCCGGCTTCCGAGTCCAAGAAAGGGTTGTATGCCATCCCCATCACTCCAGACACATACTGGTACTCTCCCTTTTGTTGGGTTTCAAGTACTCTCTTCTGTCCCAAGACTATTCAGTGTTGTCCCAGTACTTCTTGTTAGTGTCCCAAGACCAATGTCCCAAGGCCCTTGCCCTAAGACTACTGTCCCAAGACTAGTGTCCCAAGACCACTGTCCCAAGACTACTGTCCCAAGACTAGTGTCCCATGACCACTGTCCCAAGACTACTGTCCCAAGACTAGTGTCCCAAGACTACTGTCCCAAGACTAGTGTCCCAAGACTAGTGTCCCAAGACTAGTGTCCCAAGACCACTGTCCCAAGACTACTGTCCCAAGACTACTGTCTCAAGACTACTGTCCGAAGACCACTGTCCCAAGACCACTGTCCCAAGACCACTGTCCCAAGACTACTGTCTCAAGACCACTGTCCCAAGACCAGTGTCCCAAGACCACTGTCCCAAGACCACTGTCCCAAGACTACTGTCCCAAGACTAGTGTCCCAAGACTGTTTCGTACCAAGACTGCTCTGGTCCAAGACTGTCCCAAGACTGCTCTGTCCCGAGACTGTCCCAAGACCGTGTTGCTCCAAGACTGTCCCCAGACTGCAATGTCCCAAGACTTCTTCGGTACTGTCCCAAGACTTGTCACTGAGTGTCTGGATATAGGATCTCTTCTTCTTCGTTGTAGGGACTCTTGAACCACTGTACCGTTTACCACCACTTGAGCTCTAGTAAAAACTTTCCCAAAATCCCTATCTTAACGGCCAAAACCCAAATACTGACCCCCCTGTATATATCTCCCTCTCGATGTTTCAGGCTATTTGAAACCCTAAATTCCTCGCAGGTATCTTGTGATCACCTGTTCGCTCAAATACCAACAACAAATTTTCACCAAAACGTAAAAATTTAAACAGGAAAGTTTCAAAAACAGAGAGATGAATTCAACTAAAATTCAAGGTTGAAAGATGTCAATCTTTGTCCGAAAAAATGTCTGGTACCCGATTGCCACGCGTTTTCCTCCCCCCTGCTAGCGACCTTATGGGGTATCACAAAAACTGTCTAAGTCCGTTCCCTCTACCGATCCGACCAGGGTACCTACCTTAACCTGATGTTGAATTTGGATATCCGCTTCTTATAACCAACGCGTGTAAGTATCTAATGTAACTAAATCGACGATGCCGAACAATTAGTTACTCTAATGTGTCCCCCCTTTTTACAATTTATAACCGCTAACCTCTAACCTAACCAACCCCTCTTCTAACCTCCCCCCTCTTTAGCGCCCCTCTTAAGCCGAAAAATCCCTTAAGCGCCGGGTGCTAAACCTCTCGTGAGAAAACCGTAGAACTGTTTCCAGGCCTGTTTGTGTAAAAACTTCCTCAAAACAATGGGGCTCCGCTTATCCAATTTTACACTTATCTCCTATAAAGTGATGTGGATTTTAACGATACCCGTTTGCCCAACTTGAGAATACCCCTGTGCGTCCTCTTGTAGTGATCCCGTGCTGGTTGTCTCCGTTGACGTGCAATGCACTTGACAGCAGCACCACCTTCCCACTTGGCTGGTCACCTCCTCCAGTCAAGTTTCCTAGCGGTTCAGCTCAGTCCCACTGAACCACTTTCCCACTCGGCTGGTCACCTCTTCCAGTCAAGTCTCCTAAGGGTCCGGTTCAGTCCTTGTGAACCACTTTCCCACTCGGCTGGTCATCCTTTCCAGTCAAGTCTCCTAGTGGTCTGGCTAGGTTGCAATCTATCTGAAAACCCTTAAGAACGCCCCCCACTCGGGCACCTTATTGAAGTCACTGGTTTAGATTGCTAGATTGATCGAAACGATCGGTCTTATAAAATAGTATGGGTATACTATTTAATTAATATAAAGGTTTGATCCAAATGATCTGGTATCAAAGTCACTGTCTTTTTTGTTTTATGGTTTTTGTTCCTTTTTCTATACTTTTTTCTTGTTTTTGTTTCGCTTTTGTCTTTTTGCTCGTGTTTTTGTCCCCCTATTTACCCCCCCCCCCCCTTACTCGGTTAGCTAGGCCTCGTTCGGAGAGCGTACCAGGAAGTTTTCTCAAGTTTTCTTAAAAAACTATCACGGTACAACCGGAAAGTTTACACGTTCCCGCTGAACCGTACCACCGGTACTCTAGAATGGGCATGCAGCCCGGAGCTGTGTCAAGTGGGTTCAACTCCGTAGTTATGATGTCGTAAAAACACCCAGGAGCGCCATAAAAACACTATGTAACTTTCTAGAGTGTTTCTTAAGTATTTCTTAAGTATGCCAGTCGGTCATATCTGGAAGTTTGACCTTGAGGGACACGAATATACGTGATTTTGGAGTGAAGTTTTATTTTTAAAAATTTCGGATGGAGCCTGTCATGCTCAGTTTTCTCGCGACAACTGAAAACATAAAACGAAAAATCAGAACGACCGATTTTACAAGTGCGGGAAAATAATTAAGAAAACAGCAGGAAATTGCTATTCGCAACTGCCAGATACAAAATAAGACACGAGTAGAGCCGTCTTATCCTGAAATAGGAGGCGAGATAATCACGAGAGAAGATTACAATTATTCGAACTGAACCAGAGTGAACCTTCAATGGAAAGGTGGACAGCTGGAGTGTCCCAATGGTTCAGACTAAAACTTCGACTCTAGAGTCTAAACTTATTTCCTTTATTAAAACTGATTAGTATTGAACTACTCAAGTTATTATAATTAATTCTCGAGTTGCTCACCAATTTAATTACTCCCAATTCTCGAGTGTGTCAACACGTGAGTTCCAAATTTAGTTTTCTCGAGTGTGTTGTTGTTATGTTCAGAAACTGAAATGGATCAAAGTTCCACTGTCCAATAAAAAGTAACTTAACGGATTGTTCCGACCCTGTTTTTAACGGCGTTCGTGTATTTTGGGTATCTCGAAACCTAAGTATTGGGACGTTCTTATTTTCTAGAGTGGGGGATATTTTGGTAGTGGCTTTTAAGCTGTAACGGGTTCTAGTCTCATATCGCAAGCGAACCGAATTGGCTCCGACCGTTCTTGAGTTAGAAAAAGACAACAGATAGTTAGTGTCCCTGACTCTTGAGCCAATGGTTGTAGGGCCTATTTTTCTTAAGCCTCATATGTGACCGAAGTAGGCGACGGTTACATAGTGTTTTTATGGCGCTCCTGGGTGTTTTACGACATCATAACAACGGAGTCGAACCCACTTGACACAGCACCGGGCTGCAACCCCATTCTAGAGTACCGGTGGTACGGTTCAGCGGGAACGTGTAAACCTTCCGGTTGTACCGTGATAGCTTTTTAAGAAAACTTGAGAAAACTTCCTGGTACGCTCTCCGAACGAGGCCTAGCTAACCGAGTAAGGGGGGGGGGGTGGTAACTAGGGGGACAAAAACACGAGCAAAAAGACAAAAAGCGAAACAAAAACCAGAAAACAAAAAAGACAGTGACTTTGATACCAGATCATTTGGATCAAACCTTTATATTAATTAAATAGTACCCATACTTTTTATAAGACCGATCGTTTCGATCAATCTAGCAATCTAAACCAGTGACTTCAATAAGGTGCCCGAGTGGGGGGCGTTCTTAAGGGTTTTCAGATAGATTGCAACCTAGCCAGACCACTAGGAGACTTGACTGGAAAGGATGACCAGCCGAGTGGGAAAGTGGTTCACAAGGACTGAACCGGACCACTAGGAGACTTGACTGGAAGAGGTGACCAGCCGAGTGGGAAAGTGGTTCAGAGGGACTGAGCTGAACCGCTAGGAAACTTGACTGGAAGAGGTGACCAGCCAAGTGGGAAGGTGGTGCTGCTGTCAAGTGCAGTGCACGTCAACGGAGACAACCAGCACGGGATCACTACAAGAGGACGCACAGGGGTGTTCTCAAGTTGGGCAAACGGGTATCGTTAAAATCCACTTTATATTATAGGAGATAAGTGTAAAATTGGATAAGCGGAGCCCCATTGTTTTGAGGAAGTTTTTACACAAGCAGGTCTGGAAACAGGTCTACGGTTTTCTCTCGAGAGGTTTAGCACCCGGCGCTTAAGGGATTTTTTGGCTTAAGAGGGGGACTAAAGAGGGGGATGTTAGAAGGGGGGCTGGTTAGGTAAGAGGTTAGCGGTTATAAATTGTAAAAAGGGGGGACACATTAGAGTAACTAATTGTTCGGCATCGTCGATTTAGTTACATTAGATACTTACACGCGTTGGTTATAAGAAGCGGATATCCAAATTCAACATCAGGTTAAGGTAGTTACCCTGGTCGGATTGGTAGGGGGGAACGGACATAGACAGTTTTTGTGATACCACATAAGGTCGCTAGCAGGGGGGAGGAAAATGCGTGGCAATCGGGTACCAGACATTTTCTCGGACAAAGATTGACATCTGTCAACCTTGAATTTGAGGTTTTTGAAATTTTTCCTGTTTAAATTTTTACGTTTTGGTGAAAATTTGTTGTTGGTATTTGAACGAACAGGTGATCACAAGATAACTGCGAGGAATTTAGAGTTTCAAATAGCCTGACACATCGAGAGGGAGATAAATACAGGGGGTTCAGTATTTGGGTTTTGGCCATTAAGATAAGGATTTTGGGAAAATTTTTACTAGAGCTCAAGTGGTGGTAAACGGTACAGTGGTTCAAGAGTCCGTACAACGAAGAAGAAGAGATCCTATATCCAGACACTCAGTGACAAGTCTTGGGACAGTACCGAAGAAGTCTTGGGACACTGCAGTCTGGGGACAGTCTTGGAGCAACACGGTCTTGGGACAGTCTCGGGACAGAGCAGTCTTGGGACAGTCTTGGGACGGTGCAGTCTTGGGACAGTCTTGGACCAGAGCATCTTGGTACGAAACAGTCTTGGGAAACTAGTCTTGGGACAGTAGTCTTGGGACAGTACTCTTGGGACAGTGGTCTTGGGACACTGGTCTTGATACAGTGGTCTTGGGACAGTAGTCTTGGGACAGTGGTCTTAGGACACTGGTCTTGGGACAGTGGTCTTGGGACAGTGGTCTTGGGACAGTAGTCTTGGGACAGTAGTCTTGGGACAGTAGTCTTGGGACAGTAGTCTTGGGACAGTAGTCTTGGGACAGTGGTCTTGGGACAGTAGTCTTGGGACACTAGTCTTGGGACAGTAGTCTTGGGACAGTAGTCTTGGGACACTAGTCTTGGGACAGTAGTCTTGGGACAGTGGTCTTGGGACACTAGTCTTGGGACAGTAGTCTTGGGACGGTGGTCTTGGAACACTAGTCTTGGGACAGTAGTCTTGGGACAGTAGTCTTGGGACAGTAGTCTTAGGGCAAGGGTCTTGGGACAGTGGTCTTGGGACACTAACAAGAAGTACTGGGACAACACTGAACAGTCTTGGGACAGTAGAGGGGAAGTCTTGGAACAGTATAAAGAAGGGGGGTGACGGTACTAAAAGAGTATTAAGACAGGTTGAAGTAACCAATCGCAAAATCAAATTTTCTACCCAATCCTAAAGATCCGGTACTGTGGGGATCAAGAACATATAGAATTTTCAAAAAGCTCAGGAAACGTTGTTTTTAGCAAATTGTAAATTTCTTTTAATAAAAACTTGTCAAAAGAGGTTTTAACCTTAGAGTAGAGTTTTAACCTTAGGTTTTAACCTTAGAGTAGAGTAGATAGTAATACTGTAAATAGGAACAATTATAAATAAAAATAAGGGGCGGAGCAGGGTACCGGTGGCTGAAAAAAGATCTACCAAAGCGAAGACAAAGTATAACTCGTCGCTACGTAAAACGACATCAATGGTTCCAAAGGTAACAAAGAATAACTTTTCAGTTAGCATGGTCAATACGAGGAGTAATACAGAGAACAGAGCAAAAGAAGGCATGGAAGGGAAACAAGCAGAACCCACCATCGAGATTGAACTAGAGACACCGGATCAAAGTGTGGATGAGGTGGGAAAGAAAACGACAGAGTCAACTCCGATGCCCAATGCGGAAGAACCTAATCCGAAGCCCATGGAGTTCTCACCGATAGACAACGTGGAAGACACAACAGGCAACACGCCAGAAACGGTGAAGGACCAGTCTCAAGCAAAAAGAACGTCTTTTACTGAAAGATTGGCGATAACGGTCGGAATGAAATCGAGAGACGCAGCAGTGGAGGAAACGAAAACCGAGAAAGGCAAAACATTCGGAACAGTTTCCACGAGAACGACAGACACCGACCAAAACGAGGATCAGATCAGACCGGGAACCGCGACCTGTCCCAACAACTGTCCCGACAACAGGACAACAACGGACCATGGAACAGCTACTCTTGAGCTAAGTGACTTGATGGCGAAGCCAGATCAGATAGACGAGAAACTGAAGCACAGCGAAGAGGATAGAAATGTGATAAGGAAGGAAATGAGAAACAACAAACATGAGTACCTGGACAGCTATTTCCATCTAGCGAGAGCAACAGAGGAAAAGCTTCAGCAGATGTCGGACAAAATAGACACCACTGATGAAGAGCGAGACAAGAACATCAGAAAAGACATGCGAGAAATGAAGCAGCGATATGACGCAGTGAATAGCCAGTTGGTGAGTTTGGAAACGAGAATGGATACGATGAGTAGGGACCAGGCTGAGAGCTCAAGTGCAATACAGACAAAGTTAGACGCTATCTTGAGGAATTCAACACCACGAGACAGGCCAGCGGCGGAGCGGACGTAAGGTAATAGAGTTGACTTCGTGGAACCACAAAGGAACAAACGACAGTCAACACCGTTACCAGTACCTCAGGAGGCTGCGAGTACGGCAACGGGGGGGGGGGGGGCAAGGCGATTATGAAAAGTGGAACAGCGAACACAACCAGTGGTCCAGGGGACTCCACGACTCACAACAACGTGGGACCAGATGCCATGACATGGGCAAGCACCTGGGAAATGATGAACAGGACACTAGAAGCCTTCGCCACAAGGAACACCGACTCGAGTGACAGAGGAAGCAACAAATCCAGGAAAACTTTCAAGAAACCAAAAGAATTCAAAGATGATTCAGACGGATGCATTGACACTTGGGTAGAAGTCATGAGGTTGCACTTGGAACAAGTCAACTTGAACGATGAGAGGCAAGCATGCACAGCGATACTGAGCAATCTGGAAGGCACGGCATTGAAATGCGTGGTTGCGAAGAAAGAAGAGGAACGCGATACAGCGGACAAAATCTTCGCAATATTGTTAAATCGATTCGGCTCAGGCATGAAGGGTCATCAAGCGATGAGGCGATTTGAAAAGAGAAGGCAAAGGGACGATGAATCGATAGACAGGTTCCTAGATGATCTTGAGAGCTTGAGAAGAAGGAGTGAACCGGAAGAATCTACCAATAGAAGGAACTTCAGCATCGCCTCAAAGTTTATTGATGGGGTAAAGAGTGATGACTTGAGAACGATGTTAGCAACATAGTATACATTGTCGAAAGACAGTGCACCAACTCCTGAAGAGATGAAGCAGAAGTCAAGAGAATACATGCTAATGAAACCCAAGAAATACTCGTACTTAGACAACAGGAATACGCAAGGGGGGAATCAGCCACAAAGGTCGTCATGGTACAAGCCTAGAGATGACATGGACAAACGCAGATCATGCGCGAACTGCGGGTCAGCTGACCATCATGTGGCAGATTGCACGACGTACAAGCAGGGCATGAAGAGTTTGGGATATGCACCCGATGAGAAAGATATGAGCCAGATGGAGGAACACGAGTTCTATAGTGGCTTGATCATAAAAATAGGTGCAACATGCTTCTTCTGCAATCAAGAGGGGCACTTCAGGATGGACTGTCCGTTGTTTTGGGAGGCGGTCAAGAATCAGAGTCATCCAAAACACAAGTTGGCTTTAGCAGCGGTACAGAACCAGAGAAATAGACAAGGTGAATTTGAAACGAAAAATCTAGAAACACCAAGTGCGGAACTGCCGACGAAAACAATGAAAGCTGTAACGCAAGTTAACAGTGCAACAGAGGCCACGGCAAGGAACGCCCTAGAGATAAATTATGAGAAGGCGGCGGCGGAAGCTATCAACAAAGTGAAACAGGACCTGGCAGCGAAAGAAATAGAACAACGGCTGAAGCAAGAGATCGAAAGACAGAAAATGAACGAAGCCTTAAGTTGCTCGCAATCAAAACTAGAGGCTGTAGCGGGGTCGACAAAAAATGGAAACTGCAACACTGTAAAGATGGTGACGGGGAAGCCATTCGGTATAACAAAGATCGGGGCAAGAATAATGTCAATAATCACTGTGGGCGGCCATGAGGTAACGAGAAACTTGAGCGAATCAAGTGACCAGACAATAATGCACTTTGATGTGTACGCAGATTACTTGAGTTGTATAAGCCCACAAACTACTTCTAGAGCATTGAGGGCACTACTCACGAGAGGGGGTAGCAAGTCAGTCCCAGTTGACAACAGGTACACAGAAGCTTATGGTCCACATGAGGTGATGCTAAATATAGATGGGATCAACTTCTATACTAAAACAATGATAACATGTGATGATGATCTAATAGGGCAAATCTACGTGGGAAAAGAAGAGTTGAAAATGAGATCGATTGGACACTGCGCCATGCTTGAGGAAGATGCAATGCACATCGGGACAGAGGCAGATGTGACAGCACATGTGCTCAACATAAGTGGCAAGAGGACTCAGTTACGTGGGTTACTTGATACGGGAGCGGTCTTGATTGTCATACCAATCGAAACTTGGGAACGAATGGGCTTCAACAAAAATGATTTGATGGATTCGAGAATACGGTTGTCAGCTGCAAACAAAGGGGCGCTGCGGGTGTTGGACAGAACGCCGATAATAGCCCTGAATCTGGGGAACGCAACCTGTGGATGAGATTTCTTGTGGTAGAAAACCTAGATGAGTCTGACCAAGTCATTTTAGGCAGACACTTCATCAGGAACTTTGATGGAGCGATTGATCTAAACAACGCAATGTTCAGGATACTGAACCCGGATAGGAGGTACGCAATCAAACCGGTAAATTTAATAATGGCAAATGAGACCAAAGTATCGGTATTCTTGAGTAGGAGAGTGAGGCTAAAGGCGAACGAAGCGGCGATCGTAAGCTTACGAATGAAAAATTACAATGAACTAAGTGACAACAAGCAGGTATGCATAGTCTTAAATCCAAATAGTCAAAGTGCTGCTGTTTTAGGAAGATCCTTCTCGATAACGAAGAGCGGTCTCTACGTGAGTGTCTTGTTGAATACCCTTGACATACCAGTCACGATACAGAGGGTGAGGAAACTGGGATATGCTTTACCAGTAAAAACTCGATATGAAATGACTGAAAATCATAAACAAAATGAAGTTGTTGATTGTCCCAATCGTAGGGACAAAAATTGTATCTTGAGACGATTGAAGAAAAGAAAAGGTTCATCAGGTCTTGTGAAGTCACTTAAGTCAGAGACAGACGATGGACTATCGAGCTGTTCGAATTTCCCGGAACGGCCCACACTAGATGAAATGCAGAGTGATAAACCGGTCCTACCGGAAATTGAACATTTAAGAGGCAAGTTGACGGACGAACAGCTCGAAGAAATCAAGGACGTACTAGAACGGAACGAGGAAGTTTTTTCCAGACATAAGGCAGACATCGCGTGTTGTAATTTTGTTGAGCATGAAAAAGAACTTGAGGAAAACGCAATACCGCACAGGGAGGGGGCGAGGCGCATGACTCCACACAAATCGGATGCGTGTAGAAAGGAGATTGAAACGCTACTAGAGTATGACATGATAGAACCTTCCAAATCACCGTGGGCGTGTGGAGTAGTGATGGCCAAAAAGAAAGGCAACCAGTTGAGGTTTTGTTGTGACTTTCGATACCTGAACTCCGTCACGGTGAAGTATGCCTATCCCATACCTAGGATTGATGAGAGCCTCTCGAAGTTAGGTGATGCAAAATTTTTTACGACTCTTGATTTAGGCTCGGCCTTTTGGCAGGTAGCACTCAGGAAGCAGGACAGGGACAAGACAGGGTTTGCCTGCGAGTTGGGTCTGTTTCAATGGAAACGGATGCCGTTTGGTCTTTGCAATGCCACTGCCACATTTCAGCGGTTGATGGCACACGCGCTGATAGGCGTGACGAAGAAGTACGGCAACCTGGTAATGTGCTATGTGGATGACGTGGTAATAGCGACACCCACACTGGAAGACCACATTGAGAGACTTGACGAAGTATTTGCGTGTATGAAGAGGTCGGGGCTAAAGTGCAAACCATCAAAGTGTGAGATACTCAAGGATTCGATAAAATAAATGGGCAGGATGGTGGACAGACACGGCATCAGACCAGATCCAGACGCAGTAAAAGCAGTTCTAACTTAGAAATCGCCAAAAACGAAACACCAATTGATGAGCTTCCTGGGTTTTGCAAATTACTACAGAGATTTCATTGAAGGCTATGCAGACAAGGTTTCTAAAAATCTAGAAACACCAAGTGCGGAACTGCCAACGAAAACAATAAAAGCTGTAACGCAAGTTAACAGTGCAACAGAGGCCACGACAAGGAACGCCCTAGAGATAAATTATGAGAAGGCGGCGGCGGAAGCTATCAACAAAGTGAAACAGGACCTGGCAGTGAAAAAAATAGAACAACGACTGAAGCAAGAGATCGAAAGACAGAAAATGAACGAAGCATTAAGTTGCTCGCAATCAATACCAGAGGCTGTAGCGGGGTCGACAAAAAAAATGGAAACTGCAACACTGTAAAGATGGTGACGGGGAAGCCATTCGGTATAACAAAGATCGGGGCAAGAATAATGTCAATAATCACTGTGGGCGGCCATGAGGTAACGAGAAACTTGAGCGAACCAAGTGACCAGAAAATACTGCACTTTGATGTGTACGCAGATTACTTGAGTTGTATAAGCCCACAAACGACTTCTAGAGCTAGAGCATTGAGGGCACTACTCACGAGAGGGGGTAGCAAGTCAGTCCGAGTTGACAACAGGCACGCAGAAGCTTATGGTCCACATGAGGTGATGCTAAATATAGATGGGATCAACTTCTATACTAAAACAATGATAACATGTGATGATGATCTAATAGGGCAAATCTACGTGGGAAAAGAAGAGTTGAAAATGAGATCGATTGGACACTGCGCCATGCTTGAGGAAGATGCAATGCACATCGGGACAGAGGCAGATGTGACAGCACATGTGCTCGACATAAGTGGCAAGAGGACTCAGTTACGTGGGTTACTTGATACGGGAGCGGTCTTGAGTGTCATACCAATCGAAACTTGGGAACGAATGGGCTTCAACAAAAATGATTTGATTGATTCGAGAATACGGTTGTCAGCTGCAAACAAAGGGGCGCTGCGGGTGTTGGGCAGAACGCCGATAATAGCCCTGAATCTGGGGGAACGCAACCTGTGGATGAGATTTCTTGTGGTAGAAAACCTAGATGAGTCTGACCAATTCTTTTTAGGCAGACACTTCATCAGGAACTTTGATGTAGCGATTGATCTAAACAACGCAATGTTCAGGATACTGAACCCGGATAGGAGGTACGCAATCAAACCGGTAAATTTAATAATGGCAAATGAGCACCGGTATTCTTGGGTAGGAGAGTGAGGCTAAAGGCGAACGAAGCGGCGATCCTAAGCTTACGAATGAAAAATTACAATGAACTAAGTGACAACAAGCAGGTATGCATAGTCTTAAATCCAAATAGTCAAAGGGCTGCTGTTTTAGGAAGATCCTTCTCGATAACGAAGAGCGGTCTCTGCGTGAGTGTCTTGTTGAATACCCTTGACATACCAGTCACGATACAGAGGGGGAGGAAACTGGGATATGCTTTACCAGTAAAAATTCGATATGAAATGACTGAAAACCATAAATAAAATGAAGTTGTTGATTGTCCCAATCGTAGGGACAAAATTGTATCTTGAGACGATTGAAGAAAAGAAAAGGTTCATCAGGTCTTGTGAAGTCACTTAAGTCAGAGACAGACGATGGACTATCGAGCTGTTCGAATTTCCCGGAACGGCCCACACTAGATGAAATGCAGAGTGATAAACCGGTCCTATTTGAAATTGAACATTTAAGAGGCAAGTTGACGGACGAACAGCTCGAAGCCATCAAGGACGTACTAGAACGGAACGAGGAAGTTTTTTCAAGACATAAGGCAGACATCGCTCGCGTGTTGTAATTTTGTTGAGCATGAAATAGAACTTGAGGAAAACGCAATACCGCACAGGGAGGGGGCGAGGCGCATGACCCCACACAAGTCGGATGCGTGTAGAAAGGAGATTGAAACGCTACTAGAGTATGACATGATAGAACCATTCAAATCACCGTGGGCGCGTGGAGTAGTGATGGCCAAAAAGAAAGGCGACCAGTTGAGGTTTTGTTGTGACTTTCGATACCTGAACTCCGTCACGGTGAAGGATGCCTATCCCATACCTAGGATTGATGAGAGCCTCTCGAAGTTAGGTGATGCAACATTTTTTACGACTCTTGATTTAGGCTCGGCCTTTTGGCAGGTAACACTCAGGAAGCAGGACAGGGACAAGACAGGGTTCGCCTGCGAGTTGGGTCTGTTTCAATGGAAACGGATGCTGTTTGGTCTTTGCAATGCCACTGCCACATTTCAGCGGTTGATGGCACACGCGCTGATAGGCATGACGAAGAAGTACGGCAATCTGGTAATGTGCTATGTGGATGACGTGGTAATAGCGACACCCACACTGGAAGACCACATTGAGAGACTTGACGAAGTATTTGCGTGTATGAAGAGGTCGGGGCTAAAGTGCAAACCATCAAAGTGTGAGATACTCAAGGATTCGATAAAATAATTGGGCAGGATGATGGACAGACACGGCATCAGACCAGATTCAGACGCAGTAAAAGCAGTTCTAACTTAGAAATCGCCAAAAACGGAACACCAATTGATGAGCTTCCTGGGTTTTGCAAATTACTACAGAGAATTCATCAAAGGCTATGCAGACAAGGTTTATCCGATGCAACAGTTAATGAGACACAAGGGCAAGAATCTCACGTGGAACAACGCAGCAGAAGAGTCATTCCAGAGAATAAAGAAAGAGTTTTGCGAGGCACCAGTACTAGGGATTCCAACAGAGAAAGGGATGTGCTGGATATGGATGCGTCGGTAGTAGCGATTTCTGGAATTCTCCATCAGGAACAAGAGTGGAACGGGAAGACAGTCTTGAGACCAATAGCGTACGGAAGCAAAGTCCTAAGTGACACGGAAATGAAATACGGGGCACCGAAAGCGGAGATGTTCGCGGTGGTTACCTTTGTCGAGAAATATAGAGCATACCTAGGCAGCGAGCCATTCAAGCTGCGAGTCGACAACAGGGCACTAAGCTGGCTGAAAACGTACTCAATGGACCAAAGTTACATTGGGAGGTGGATAGTTCGCCTGGACGGATACAACATGATAATTGAGCATAGATTACGAGACAAACATCAAAATGCTGACAGCTTGAGCAAGAAGACGGAGCTCTACGAGAGACAAGAACAGAGGGAGGCAGATAGACCTGAGATCAAGGATGGCTTCTCCTTCATGGACAAGGAAACGTACGACAGTCTTCCACTCACGAGATGGTTGGACAAATCAGCAAACCAATAGAAGATCACCCCGAATTACCAAAAGAAACTCCGGAGAAAGCGATCTTGAAAAGAACCGAGGGATGCCGATAGGAATAATGCTCAAGTCAAAGATCGTGAGGGAGGCGCTCAAAGCAAAAGGCTATGATCTTAACCAGGTGGAGACGGGAGAGGCACAAACAGACGATGACTTAAAGAGGTTACTCGAGAAACTAGCAGATGATAAGCCCGTGATCCAAGAAAATAGTAAGCAGGAACCTGAGGTCTCAATACTGCGAAAGAGCGGGATAGTTAATGATGGAAATACCTCGAAGGTGACTAACCCTGATGGGAAGGAAGTGGTGCAGTCACTGGTTGAAAAAAAAATCCCAGCCGACATACTAGAACAGACTCGGGTTAGGAAAAAGAGAGTGGAGTTTAAGGAAGAGGCTGAATACCTGGGACTAGGTCAAGAGTCCGGGGAGCGGTCCACGTCCACGGAGGAAGGAAACACTGAAGGAGGAAGTTTGTCCGGGGAGTGTGAAATGTGGGATGAGGACTCGGGAGAGCGCAGCGACAATCAAGATAGTCTCTGCATGATATTGGCAGAAGAAAAGATTAGACACCGCGACAGGGAATAATTTACAGATCCGTCCTCAGGAACCTTCAACTTGGACATACAGGAAGTACGAGGAGGTGAAGAACTTGAAAGAATTGCAGCTTCATGGAAAGCTCGGAATTTAATGAAGTGGTGCAGATAGACCATCAGAAGATCTGCATGACGGAGTCGGGGTATAACCAGATACTGGTTATAATTGACCACTTCACAAAGCTGGCAGAAGCGGTGCCGTGTCAGACAGCTTCGGCAGAGGAGACTTGTGACCACTTGATAACCCATTGGATATCGAGTTATGGTTGTCCAATGACTTTTCACTCAGACAACGGCAAGGCCTTTGTGGGGGACTTGACTAAAGAATTAATGAAGAGGTCACACATTGCTCAAGCACACTCGACGACTTACCATCCTCAGACCAACGGGCTGGTAGAGAAACAGAATAGAACGTTGGTGAATATGCTGAGGCTATACTGCTCACGATACATGACAGACCGGGATAAATACCTGCCGCAAGTCCTAGGGGCATACAACAGTACTCAACACTCAACAACGGGCATCAGTCCTTTCATGATGTTGACAGGCAGAGAGAGAGCAATGCCCCTGACATTCTCTTACCCGGAATATGAAGGGAAGAGGACATCGCCTCAAGCTTACGTGAAAGAAGCGATCAGGAGACAGCAGGAAATAAACGAGCTATACAGGAGGAACACTGCGCAAGCACAAATGACACAGCGCAAGAAATTTGATGTAAGAATATTACAGGCGAAGCCATATGAAGTGGGCCAGTACGTGTGGGTTTTCCAGAACGTCATACCGCCCAAAGGGACGAAGAAACTACTCAAGAAGTGGAGAGGACCATTCATGATAACGGAAGTACATCAACAAGGACGGTTTTACCGCTTGAGTACTGGGCGAGCAGCACATTATGAGAACCTGAAGCCTCATGTCCCATCCCAAGAGGACTGGTGTATACCAAAGGACATGGATGGAATAGAGTACCTACTGGTGGAGCCAGCATGTTAACTGA
Source organism: Symsagittifera roscoffensis (assembly GCF_963678635.1). Classification (NCBI taxonomy): domain Eukaryota; kingdom Metazoa; phylum Xenacoelomorpha; order Acoela; family Convolutidae; genus Symsagittifera; species Symsagittifera roscoffensis. The sequence continues at coordinate 18,888,961 of NC_087071.1, read as the reverse complement.
ACAAAAAAGGCACCAGAGAGAAGAATGATGGCAATGAGAACTTGAGTTTGGATGACAATGAAAAAATAGAAGCGGACTCTGAAGCGGAATCTTTTGTGGAAGTTTACTGGAACGATCCGGAGCAAGGTGAGGTGCCGAAATGGACAGAACCAGACTTATCAATACCAGCGAGGACAAGGAGTGGCAATCGCAAACGCATAGGCATGAGGTATAACAGGTATGGGGACGATTTCCTGATTGATAAGATACAGCCCGACGACCTAGGCAGAGAACTACTAAGTGTGGGCGAGCTGGCGGCAGATGGTGAATGGCAAATCATCAATGATAATGATCACTACCCACAGGAAGACTACTCGACACCGGAGCGGGAGACGGATTTAGAACAGAGCGAGATGGAGAGGAGGGAGAATACGAACCTGATGATATTAGAATGGATGCGCGATGCCAAGAACGGAAGCGAAGAAGGACAAAGCATACAGCAAGTTGACATATCAGCGGGAAAGCACATGAAAACGGAGAATCCTTTTTTTGGCTGGACGGCAACAGACAGCCCGCTCGACATTCCGCCAGATAATTCAGACCCAGCATCATCGACGGGGACGTCGATAAATATTTTTGTCCGGGGAGTGGGGGTAGTACTTACCTACACCGAAAATTTAATGATAAAGAAACTCGGTAAAGTGAGAGAAACGTGCGGACTGGAACTGGATGGGGAGGAGGCCGAGCCTACCATAGGACGGAATATCAAAACGAAGTTTGAAATACCAAACGAATACTCGGAAAATACCCTGATAACGGATAGTGACTTCATTCTGTCAGACAGGACTAGCGCAATCTGTATCACGGCGGACATGAGTTTCAAATCAAGACTGGAGGCTGACTTCAAGAGAGAGTACCAGAATGTGGAGTTTCTGTTTAGACAGAGACCGGGAACGGGAGGAATGGCTGCGCTTCCAGCATCAGTAGCACAAGTCCCGGGCAAATACCTGTGCTTCCTAGTGACGAGGGTCAATGACAGGAACACGATCGATCCGGAACACGTGATGTTGGCACTAACAAGACTACGAGACTTCATGATTGAAAGAGAGATAACGGAGGTCTCAATGCCGGTGTATGACCCAAACAGGGGCAAATTGAGCCCAAGGGAATTGTACGCTATCCTACACGTGGTCTTCGCAGAAACTGAGAAAATGGTACATGTTCATAAGAAATACTACTTGAGCATCGCCTGAGTCAGGTACACGGGAGTCTCGAGTTGGGTATGAGGGGAGAATCTCGAGTTAGGTGTGGGAGTACAAAACAGGTAAAGTATCTTAAAGGTGATTGGCATGACAATTAAAATTTTAAATGATTGATGGTGCTAAAACATGAAATGAATCTGCATGCTTTTAGAAAATTTCCAATTGAACAATTTCAGTAGGACGAGAAGGAAAGGGTTTTAACTATAGTGGCAAAGGGGGTTTTTAGGTTAGGAACATAGCCTGTTAGTCTAAAAATCGGGTTTTAATTTCAGATTGATTTGGTAAAGTCAAACTGTTTACCCAACTGCATTCAATTGAAGAAAGGAAGTCCTTAGTGGGATCAGTGATGGCCAACCTATGTGGCCGCCACTATCCATTACACATGGCGATGGTGGAAGTATCCAGCCAAAGGGTTTTGATAGACAAAGCCTTCTCAGTGCCCAAATGCGTAAGACTGGCTCGAATGTCGCATCATTCACACAAGCTATTGAGGAAGCTCCGAGGAACAGTGTGGAAAGAACAGAGGGACGACTTGAGTGAAATCTGGGGTGAAGAACTTCTAGGTTTGGAGGGTGAAAACACAAGTGACCACGAGAGACAAAACGTGATCGGGAAACCCATGGTTGGTGCTCCAAACTTGGAAGAGATCGACGCGATACACGAGAAAATGATGGAACTTGAGCCTCTCCTAGAAGCCTCGGGATAACGCAATCTTAGGAGCATCGACCTCACACATGGGGATTGTCCATGCCACTGTCTGGCGCTAACAGTGTGGTACCCAGACCACGCCAATCTCTGCCTGATCTGGGATGTGGAGGAAATCAGGTCGTTGGGACTGCCCGATAATCAGCAAAAGGTGACCATCTTGGTGGTGAGCACGATGCTGGCTCTACGATGGATTGAAGAAAATATAGCAAAATATCGGGAATCGAAGACGCCAACGGCAGAGTCGATTCATGCGATAGATTACAGCAGGAGACTTGAATTGTTGGAGAACGCATGCAAGGTGTTCGCCATACCAATGGAAGTCAGACAAGTGTGGAGCCGCTTTAGGTTCTTTCCTTGGTTTCGCGCGACGTTAACGTCCTGGTTATACGTGGTAACGAAGGATCACATGAGGAAACATCAAAAGGAATATCGACAGTTCCAGGCCGAGATAGGACCAGATGCCTTCAAGAGACCTCTGCTGACCCATCGAAATGCGATCACGGCGGGGTGGAAAAGAGTGGGTAGAGTATCCAGAAACAACACAAGAGCGAGGGAGTCGATACTAGAGGAAGACCTGGCGAAGAATGTAAGTCTGAGTCTTCACAATTCCTTCTGTTTGAACCGAGAGTCGAAGGTAAAGAACTTACCGAATCAAACGAAGAGATTGCAGGAGCAAAGGGAGTGGATGCGATCCTATGAGCAGCTGAAGGCTTGGGAGGAGATTGTGATCAGCTCCGATGATGAAAAGGCACTATTGAAACAGATCACAGTGTCAAATATATCTGGGTCTGGTACCTCGAAGGTGAAGAACACGAGGTGAGCCGGTGGTCAAAGGGAAATTCTACAGTCTTGAGTCTTGAGAGGGAAGGGGCTCGAGGGTGCACTCGGATGAAATCTGGGTTCAGCAAAAAGAAATTTTAACAAATGAGATATTGTTATTAATATGCTATATCTATTATATAAATCAAAAGGCTGCATGACAATTTCCTGATTGAATAGGACAAAAGAAATTTTAAATTACTAGCTTAAAAAGCGAGAATTCATAAGTGCAGGTGTGTGCAGATTTTGATTGCTGTAAGCGATAGTGCGAAAATTTTACATGGTTGTGAATTTTGGGGTGTAGATAAACTTAAGTCTGCTGCAAACTTCTGTAAATGACCACTGGCACTGTAGCTTGAGTAACACTCGGTTTTCTGGCGATTCACTGACAGACGGCAGCACGCGATGAGGACATCGATCTTGAGTCCGGGGATTATGTGCCAGTCGGTCATATCTGGAAGTTTGACCTTGAGGGACACAAATATACGTGATTTTGGAGTGAAGTTTTATTTTTCAAAAAATTTCGAATGGAGCCTGTCATGCTCAGTTTTCTCGCGACAACTGAAAACATAAAATAAAAAATCAGAACGACCGAATTTACAAGTGCGGGAAAATACTTAAGAAAACAGCAGGAAATTGCTATTCGCAATTTCCAGATACAAAACAAGACACGAGTAGAGCCGTCTTATCCTGAAATAGGAGGCGAGATAATCACGAGAGAAGAGTACAATTATTCGAACTGAACCAGAGTGAACCTTCAATGGAAAGGTGGACAGCTGGAGTGTCCCAATGGTTCAGACTAAAACTTCGATTCTAGAGTCTAAACTTATTTCCTTTATTAAAACTGATTAGTATTGAACTACTCAAGTTATTATATTTAATTCTCGAGTTGCTCACCAATTTAATTACTCCCTATTCTCGAGTGTGTCGACATGTGAGTTCCAAATTTAGTTTTCTCGAGTGTGTTTTATGATTTTTATGTTGAGATAAGGCGAGTTTTAGGTTGATCCATCTGAAATGGATCAAAGTTCCACTGTCCAATAAAAAGTAACTTAACGGATTGTTCCGACCCTGTTTTTAACGGCGTTCGTGTATTTGGGTATCTCGAGACCTAAGTATGGGGACGTTCTTATTTTCTAGAGTGGGGGGATATTTTGGTAGTGGCCTTTAAGCTGTAACGGGTTCTAGTCTCATGTCGCAAGCGAACCGAATTGGCTCCGACCGTTCTTGAGGTAGAAAAACACAAGAGATAGTGTCCCTGACTCTTGAGCCAATGGTTATAGGGCCTATTTTTCTTAAGCCTCATATGTGACCGAAGTAGGCGACTGTTACATGAATTCGAAATTACGTTAAGACTAAATAAAATTTCAACACCCTTTTCCATTAGCCCCGCCAAAAATAACAGCCCAATCTTTACCTCCCCCATTTATATCAACTGACATAATTTATAAATACAGTAGATATACCAAAAAGACAATTGGATATATAACAATTTATAACTCATATTCTGGATTATCATACACATGTATATTTTAAAAATCTTCACAATTCAACACATTTTTTTTCTAATTTTTTTCGAACAAGGTCAAAATTCATCCCCTTGCACCGGACCTCAGGATTTATTAGTAACACACTACGATTGTGAAGAAAATGAACAAAAAAAACATTACACAAATATGCTATAAATCAAGTTACGCAATGTGAATCCGAAATACAAGCTAAAGAAACCACGAGCATTGTAGTTACATTATATTTAAAAGCCCGAACAACAACACTTACAATTTATGAATTCACAGCGACATTTTCAGAAAAGAAAGTACATTGTTCACAAGTCTCAAATGGAAATAAAAATCGACTTGATCACGAATCTTTCTATCAAAGCAACATAGAAAGACTTTCACATCTACAACCCGAAGATTGTAAGAATGAACTACTCAGATTAATTTTAACATCAAATAAAAACTCAAACTGAAAATAGTAAACTTTCAATTTTTCACAGACTCTACACACCAAGTAGAACTTGAAAGATACCAAGGACTAGCCAAAAATTATCCATACAATGGCGAACACGGAAGATTAACTTATGATCTTCACGATAAACATTGGATACCACAAATTGGAATAAGTAATCGTTCAAACTGCGAAGAAAGAAAGAATACCAAGAATTAATGTTTTCGATTGGAAAATACAACTTGAAAAAGTACAACTCACACGAGATTTAAATGATGACACCAAGGAATCAGACTACCTTGCAAAAATGATCAAGGTTATTGTGATCCTACTACTAGGACACAAGCAACAATTGCTTGGTTTACCGAAAACCTTTGTACCCTAATCTAAGCAGCAAAAAACACGCTAGAATGATAAAATTCCATCAAAAAACTTTTATCGAATCAATACCGTAAACCCAAATCAAATAAGACAACAAAATCATAAATTTAGAAACATCCACAAAATAGAAAAAAAAATCAACACGTTTTCAAATCTATCAAGAAACAGAACTGGCATGTAAATATAGAAATCCACTCCACAAAACACAATATTTCGAAATTCTTATCGAATACGAACAAGGTTTCGATGTGAATAGTGGAAAAAATTAAAAGACCACCACGCAACAATCATTCTCCAATTGAAGGAACCTCATACATCTCACTAAACCTTCTAAGAAACACAGGAAACACTGTTGGAAAAACAAAACCACAAGACACAGACAGTACACGATTACAGGAACTGTCACTTATAAACAGCACAAAATTTGGCGCAATTCATTATGATATACACTTAGAAATGAAATTAGATTACACAATTAGCAGAATTTTTCGAGAAATGTCACTATCAGAACTAGAAACACTACATCAACTATGTGAATTCGAAAGAACACAGATTTTACAATAGCTAATACTAGCAGTTTTAAAAGTACCATACGCAGGATATTTATTATCCGTAAATAGATCAAAGTTCCTTGATTATGGAGGAAACATTCTATGGTTTTATACTTGCACCAAAAAAGTATCACCTTTATTTAATTTTGAAGGCAAAAGATGTTATAAAAGTATCCCAATATTCAATAAACCTAAAGTACATTTTGTTGATACATTCTCCAGAAGAACATATTTTTGGGATACAGCAGTCCCATGTGGATCAGAAAACAGCCATAATATTGTACAATTAAACACCGACGAAGACAAATACTACTTACTCACACCATATCCAACATTAATGCAACCATTAAAAAAGTTTTCAACCGAAAGTGGTAGAGCTATCGCCCGCAATCCAAATATCGATCTACAATCGATAGGTACATAATCTAAAATCAGATATACAATATCACATTCGTACACAACCAGTTCAAGAGCTACTTACAAAAATGGACACAATACAACGACAATCAATAGATCAAAATTTACGCAAACTTGCAGAAACCGCAGCCTTTTCAGACATTTACACGCAAGATTACAGCAGATATTTTAAAGATTTTAAAGGCTACATACATTTAAACGGCGAAAAAATGTTTAGAAACAAACCGATAAATGTTTTTAGCTTCGAAACTTTGAAAAATGAAATTCTTGCCTTTCTAGGATGGCCCTATTACATCTTAGAAAGACTGACTATATTTTATACGCAATGTTCAATTTTATCGGATTTCTTTTTTCACTATTAAAAGGAACCTATAACACATGCGCAATACATACACAAGTAAGCCGACAAGCAAGCGTAACACTCATACTATTCGCAGGATTTTTGGAGTTTTTCCTACATCAATAATAAAAAATACTTTTAGACGCACAAATAAAAGAATGTAATACAAAAACATCAACAAAACCAAACACATATGACAAATCACAAAACAATACAAACGTATCACCCACAGCACCACAATTACAAAATTTACATCATAATCATCCATTATCATTAGTATCACGAAATTTTAGAAACCTAGCACCCACAAATTCTACAATTTCAAGACCTAACCATATGCAAAGCTCCATTCACCACATAGTAAAACACCACTCCCAAAATGACGATACATACGAACAAAAATAGAACAGCCCCATACCACCACTTTTCAATCTCCAAAATCCAATCCCCATCATCCCACTTTTTGCTTTCCCGCCACCTGATTCACCTGACATTTACACTTCATCCGGCATGGATTCTGATGCTAGCTAACTCAGATATTACAGTTTTTCGTACAATTTTCCAATGAACCTTCCGACTTAGAAACCACTGATGAGTTTGCAGATTCCGAACCTAGCCCCTCGACTTTTTCTCAACCCAGCCCCTCTACCTTCTCAAAACCTCCCTTTCAACCCATCCACTACCAAACTCAATGTACATCCCCCTCTACACCTTCTGACGTTTCCCAAGTAACTCCAACCTACTCCCCTTTTACAACTGGATGTTCCACAAACAATTCCCCTGATAACACCCAAATTTCTTATGAACTAAAAAATCTCATAACGCTACAACCAAAAAACACAGGACCCTCACACCCTAACTATTCATCAATTATCTTCAACAATAACGTCATCAAACCCACCAACCCCTACAGCTTCTTCAGACTACACCCCATCTTTAGCTCAATCGTCCACATCAACACAATCATCATCCAGTACTAACCGTGCATATAAAACTTTTAAACGAAAAGAACCCTAATCACCCGTTTCCATCCATACCCGGAAGCGCCCGAGAATACATTAATCACCCAATTCATACCAATACTACTAAATTTCTCCCAGAAACCTAACCCTTTATTCCTCAGTATACAAATAACCACTCCGACTCTAACCTTGAACCACATAATTTTGTAGACGAACATGTATTAATCCCTACACTCCATTGGTCATCCTATTATAATTTTACGAATCCCCTTGCTCTACCACTCCTTAAAACAGCACAAGACATTGAAAGAAATAAAACTGAACTATTTAAATTAACTAGAGCACTAACCCCTCAACCATTCACGCATCTAGGATTTAAAAAAGTACAAAAAACAATCATCGCACCCCGAGCTAACGAGTATTCAATCGATTATTATGATCACAATATCATCAGACCTAACCAAGATCAATTCCTTGACGACGATCAAATCGCTAACCCAAAATTAACTGAAATTTTTTTTGATTAAAACAACTTATTTATTCACGCTTAGCATGCTAGACAAAAAACATTATCACATCATTTCAGAAGCACTATCTGACATCAAAGCTTACGAATCATTTGATGAAAAATTTGAAATTTTTCCACTAACCTTTCATTTCATTACACCCAAAGAACGTGATTTGCACTGTTCACACGACATCATGTTAAGAACTAAACAGACACATACCTACACTTATTATCGATTCATACAAAATCATTTTGACTTACACACACCATCACGACAACCCCATCACTGATTTCAATTCATTAACTCCAAATACACATTACCGTTTTTTCTTAATTTCACATATTGTAATAAAAATACTAACCTTCAAGGCATCCTTCGTAATTATGACCCCATCACACAAATGTATATATTCTGTCGGCTCACCAAAACCTTCAACGTAGAAGAGTCCCGACCACTCATTCTCCCGCATGAATACATTCAACTTATAGAAATACCTATTTTAGAATTGATCCACAACACTAAATACAATCACAAACTTTACAATCTAATCCAAAACACACCATAAGATTTTTCCGTTGGCACTGAAGAACTAAAAACCATTAAGGCACTCCAACTGCTTTGGCCATTGCTTTAGACTAAAAATATCATTCGCATATTAGCAAAACTACTAAGCACATCTGATGTCATTCACGATGTTTTTCCTCATGGCTTCTTTCGTGAGGAATAAGGTTATTATGAATTGAATAATTTAAAACTTGAATGAATTGAATAATTCAAAAAACAACTAACCGTTCTTCATAATATGTTTTGCTTTTTCTTCAGTCTTTAAGTCACGATCAACTACAAACAAGAAAAAACAAGTAAAAATACAAAACTCTTTTATAAACTATAAACTTTTCTTAAAGTTCGCACTAAATGATTCAGCAAAACTCCTTCCACACAGTGATAAATCAATCTATAAATTGTTTTCGCCAATGTAGTAAATTTATATACGATGAAAATCAATTAATAGTTTATACCCCCCACAAAGCAGTAAGATTCAACATTCAAGTAGTAAATTTATACAAAAAGAGAGCAGTACTAACCTTTTGTATCGTTTCTTTATATTCACTCGCACAAGAATTCTATGCAAACTCGCACAGCTCGCCAACGACGAATTGTTTAAAATAATGAATTCAAATTTTAACATTCACTAACATCAACTCATACAAGCGATAACAAGTTTCCAACTTTCTCTTAACCCGGTTGAAAAGGAATTATATAATAACCCAAACTAACCAACACAGCTTACTAAACGCTATAAACCACAAACTAATAGCATGACTAAGAGAAGAAAACCCACGGTACCCAAACACGATTGAACCAGCTTAAAAACTGTATAATTTATTCTTTTGAAGACTATTGACAAGTCTGAAAAAGAAATAGTAAAACACTAAAAATTCGCAACACAAACCCATACCAAACAAATTGATTTTTAAGAAAAGGACATAACCAAAACAACAAAAGGAAAAAACCAGTAACAAACACAACATAAAACGTTAACACAAAACAGGACCCCATAAAAAACCAGCATGAAATCATACCCTCACTCCTGGCCTAATCCACCAGAAGAGGACGTCCCGAGCATGCTTAATAGCCGGCCTAACCCAGCGTGCTACAGAACACGCTTTGTGACCCACTCTCAATTTTTGACAAGAGGTACTCAAGGGTGAGTAACTCTTGATAAAAACAGAACTTAAATTAAAAGCTTTTGCAATAACAACTAATAGAAAACATAACTAAAAACCGAATTAACAAAATTTTCATATATGTACATTATTTAATGCAGTATATCGATCATACACGACCACAAAGACGAGCACCCAAAAACCAGACGACCCCTTCAAATTCAATCTACAGAATGGCTAAACACAACCGATAAACCGCTCACAAACACAACTCAAAAGGATTTGAAGTACGACTTGGCACCGCAGCAAAGGACTTCATTGAACCAGTCCAATGACCACCTCGATGTTCGAGTATACGTACAGATCCGAGTTATAAGGCATTCCCTCCAAACTCAATCTTCACGCCATTTCCAGATCAGAAAAACACAGTCAGTTCTCCGCCGAATAAGAACGAGCAACCATAGCAAACCATTTTGAAATCAGCTTGATTTCGTTGGCGGTCACAGTCATTGTTGAATGACAACCCTCATAACGACCATTCTAGCTTCTTTTCCTGGGGGATTCCTTCTCCACGAACGGAACCAAAGAAATGATGCTCGCCAAATACCAACGATCATCATCCATCCTTCATTACAGATAGAAGATTAAAGATTCAAAAACTCTGTAAACCCCGGATGAGTGGAACCAGATCTAAACTATAATTTATTATTGGTTATAAATTAGATATTTTATCTCTAATAAATATTTATTACTAACCAATCGTACTCCATCAAACTAACAACCCACTTATTTGTAAGTGCTGAAATTACTTGTAATTTCAGCACCAGAGAGATTTGAATTTAACTTAGAACTTAGTTGCCTCTCCCAGAGACCGACTCGCAATAAACGAGTATACTCCAGATCATCTGAGACTAATTGAGACTAGTAGATATAAGAGTAAGATTAAGATCGGTATTAGACTAAGAAGTTGCACGAAGCTATCCGGCCGAAAATAAGATAGCGTGACGAGCAGACGGTGTACCCTATCTGAAAAATTAACGCCCCCCCATCCCCTCGAGAAACTCAATATCTCCACCAGATACGTGACATCAGAAAGTAACTGATAGATTTTTATTGATTAAACAGCAACGAAATATTTGGTTTCTTCTGGTTTCAGAAGATCTTTGAAAATTTGAAAGCGTTTCTGGATGGCACTCTTATTTTCAAAAAATCATAATCAATTGTGCTCAAGGACGGTTTGTTATACTGATATTTCAGAAAATTTCAACACTTTCCGGGCACCGAAATCGAAATCACACTGAAAGGCTTTAAAGTATGTTAGAATGAGGCGTATGAGAGTTTTCCTTAATTTTTATCGCAGTAACCATTTGTCAGTGACTTAAAGGTGCTTTTCATATTTTAAAACTGAGTTAGGACCGATGTGGTTAACTCATAGAGTAATTTCGGATAGGGTACACCGTCTGCTCGTCACGCTATCTTATTTTCGGCCGGATAGATTCGTGCAACTTCTTAGTCTAATACCGATCCTAATCTTACTCTTATACTATCTAGTCTCAGGTTGTTTAACTAGTCTCTGCTAGGCTCAATAGATCTAGGGTATACTGGTTTATTGCGGCTGCTGAAGTTCTCTTGGAGAGGCAACTAATTTCTAAGTTAAATTCAAATCTCTCTGGTGCTGAAATTACAAGTAATTTCAGCACTTACAAATAAGTGGGTTGTTAGTTAGATGGATCATGATTGGTTAATATCAAATACTTTACAGTGGTAAAATATCTAATTTATCCAAGCATAAAATGTAGTTTAGATCAGGTTCCACCCATCCGGGTTTTACAGAGTTTTTTAGAATTGTCTTTCTGCAATTCAAAGAATGGATGATGGACGTTGGTATTTGGCGAACATCATATTCTTATCCGGTTTCTCTTCTTAGAGAAGTTCCAGGACGCTGGAATGATGGATATCAATCGTTGTGTCTTCTTGTGACAACGACTGTGTTTCCCAACGAAATCAATCTGATTTCAGAATGGTTTACTATGACGGGTTTTTCTGTTTCATGTAGAGAACTTCTTTTGTGTTCGACCTCGTCTTGTTACTCGGATCTGTACGTATACTTGAACATCGAGGTGGTCATTGGTCTAGTTCAATGAAGTCCTTTTCTGCGAAGTCAAGTCGTACTCTAAATCCTTTAAGTTGTGATTGTGGACGGCATATTGGTTGTGGTTGGCCATTCTTTTTCGAATGTAGTGGGGTCATTTTGTCTTTGGATGTTCGTCTTTGTTGTTGTATGCTGATATATATACTGCAAGGTATAATTTACATTTTTATAAAATTTTTATTAGTTCAGTGTTTTAATTATGATTTTGGTTAGTTGTTTTCACAAAAGCATTTGTTTTAGTTTGGTTATTTTGAAGAGTTACTCACCCTTGAGTACCTCTTATTAAAAATAGAAGTGTGGTCACAAAGCGTGGATGTAGCGCGGTGGGTTAGGCCGGCTATAGAGCATGCTCAGGACGTCCTCTCTGGTGGGTTAGGCCAGGAGTGGGAGTATGATTTCGTGCGGTTTCTATGAGAGGTCCTGTTATGTGATAACGTTTTATGTCGGTTTGTGGTGGTTTTTCTTATGTTTCGTTGGTTGTGTCCTTTTTTCAAAAATCAAATTGTTTTTGGTATGGGTTTGTCTTTCGACTTTTTTTTGTGTTTTATTATTTCTTTCTTAGACTTTATAATAGTCTTCAAAAGAATAAATTATCCAGTTTTAAACTGGGTTAATCCGGTTTGGGTACCGTTGGTTTTCTTTTCTTAGTCATGCTGTTATTCTATGTTTTGTGGTGTTTAGTAAACTGCGTTGGTTAGTTTTGTTTAGTATATAATTCCTTTCCAACCGGGTTAAAGGAAAGTTTGAAACTTGTTATCGTGTGTTAGAGTTGTTGAGTGTGAAAACTTGAAACTGAAATTCATTATTTAAACAATTCTTCGTGGGCGAGCTGTGCGAGTTTGGATAGAATTCTTGTGCAAATGAATGAACATATCAAAAGGTTAGTACTGCATTTTCGTCTTATCAATTTACTACATAGAATTTTAATTTTAGTGCTAGTTTTTGGGAAAAATTAAGTTACAAATTTTCATCATTACTATATTTACTGCTTTTGGGGAAACAATTTATAAATTAATTTACTACATTGGTATGATTTTTATTATATTTATTTAGTGCAAAATATTAATAGAGTTGAGAAGAATTTTAACAAGTTTTCTATTTTTTATTTTTATTTTCTGTTTTTTGCAGATGATCGTGGGATGAAGACTAAAAATCCAAATGAGACATGAATAAAGAATGGTTAGTTTTTAATTTAAATTTATTAGTGAAGAATATGTATAAATTATACTTACCTGTTAGTCGTCGGGGAAAAACCGTGGGGGAAGATGTCGTGTATTATGTCGGAATTTGTTAGTAATTTTGCTAGTCTGCGAATGATGTTTTTAGTTTGAAGCAGTGGCCAAAGCAATTGAAGTGGTTTAATAGTTTTTAGTTCTTCAGTGCCTACTGCAAACTCACAAGGTGTGTTTTGAATGAGGTTATATAATTTGTGATTGTATTTAGTGTTGTGGATGAATTCTAATATTGGGATTTCTATAGGTTGAATAAATTCATGTGGGTTAAGGAAGGGTCTGGATTCTTCTGCGTAAAGGGTCTTCGTGATGGGACAAAAAATATACATTTGCGTTATGGGATCATAATTGCGGAGGATACCGTGAAGGTTAGTATCTTTGATGCAATATGTGAAAATTAGAAAAAATGGTGAAGTGTATTTAGAGTTAATAAACTGAAATCTGTGGTGTGGTTGTCTTGATGGAGTGTGAAGATCAAAATGATTTTGTATGAAACGATAATATGTATATGTGTGGGTTTGTTTAGTGCGTAACATAATGTCGTGTGAGCAGTGCAAATCGCGTTCGTGTGGTGCAAGGAAGTTGAAGGTTAGTGAAAATAATTGAAATTTTTCTATAAAAAACTTTCGTAAGCTTGCATGTCGGTTAGTGCTTCAGAAATGACGTGGTCGAATTTGCGATCAAATATATTGAGTGTAAATACATATGGTGTTTTGATGAAGAATTTTTCTGTGATTTGTGGGTTAGCGAAACGATCATCATCTAAAAATTGGTCTTGGTTAGTTCGGATGATGTTATGATCGTAATATTCTAGCGTGTATTCGTTAGCTCGGGGTGCAGTGAATGTTTTAGTGACTTTTTATATCCTATATAAGTAAATTGTCTATGTGTTAGTGGTGTGGTGAGTCGGTATAGCATATCTTGATTTCTTTCTATATCGATATGAGTATTAGATAATGGTAGGCAAAGGGGATTACTAAAATGATAATATGATGTCCAATGAAGTGTAGGCATTAAAACATGTTCATCTACAAAACTACGTGTGTCGTTAGTGTCATGAGGAGTGTTTAAAAGTATATTGTGGAAATGAAGGTAAGGTGATTGCTAGAAAATCTTTTGTGTTAGTGTGATTTGGGTGATTAATATATTCACGGGCTGTTCCTGGTTTTGTTGGAAATGGATGGTTTGGTAATTTTCTTTTGAAAGTGCGATAAGCTCTATTAATGCTATTTGATGATTCGGTGGATGTGGATGATTGTGCTAATGATGCGGTATAAGCTGAAGAGGGTGTAGGGGTAGGTGGGTTTGATGATTCTATTGTGGAAGAAATCTGATTTATAGTGGGGGTGTCAAGATGTAATGGTTGTTGCTGTAGGGTGATAAAATTATCTAGTTCCTGGGAGATTTGGGGAATATCTGGAGAATTGGATGATCGGTCTGAATGAAATGAAGAGTAGGTTGGGGTGACTTGTGAAGCGTAAGAGGGTGTAGAAATAGATGGGAGTTGGTTACTTGGTGGGATTGGTTGAAAAGGGGGGTGTTGAAAAAATTGAGGAGTTGGTTTGGAAATTATTGGATGGAGATGGTTCAGAGTCTGCAAATTCATCAGGGGTTTCAATATTAGGGTTATTGAGTTGTGAAATGGAGTATAAAACTGAAATTCTTGAATTAGTGTCTGAATTCATGCCTGATGTTATATTACTGGTTGGGAAATCGGGTGGCGGGAAAGCAAAAAGTGGAATTATTGTAATTGGAGTGTTGAGGTTGGTTGGATGGGAATTTGAGCGGTGTAGGGATCCAAGTTGTCGGCTCATCGTGGGCTAAAAAAATTATTATTTTGAGACTGAAAAGCGGTGGTATGGGGTTGTTCTATAATTTGTTCATATGTATTTTCATCTTGCGAGTGATGTGTCATTTTATGTTGTATGGGACTTTGTGATATGTTTTGTCTAAAATTTGGATTATGTGTTATTGCTAAATTTCGAAAATTTCGTGGGACTAGGGATAATGGATGGTTATGTGGTAGGGGTGGTAACTGTGGTGCTGTAGGCGTTATTTCTATATTATTATGTTCTTCGTCGTATGTGTTCTGTCTTGTTGCTATTTTTGTATTGTATTCTTTTAATTGTGCGTCTAAAAGAATTTTGTTTATTGATGATGAAAAAATTTCAAAAAATCCTGCAAATAGTATGCGTGCTACACTTGCTTGTCTATTGCTTGTTCCTGATAGTATAGCACATTGCGTATAGCACATGTGTTATAGATTCCTTTTAAAAGTGAAAAAAGAAATCCTATAAACTTAAACATTGCGTATAGAATAGTCAACTTTTCTAAGATGTAATAGGGCCATCCTAGAAAATCAAGAATTTCATTTTTTAGTGTAACAAAGCTAAAGATATTTATAGGTGAGATATCTTGTGGTCGGTATTTTTCACCGTTTAGATATATATAGTCTTTAATGTCTTTAAAATATCCGCTATAATCTTGTGTATAGATATCTGCAAATCCTGCGGTTTCGGCAAGTTTGCGTAAGTTTTGGTCAATTGATTGTATTTGTATAGTGTCCATTTGTGTTAATAATTCTTGGAATTGTTGTGTTCTAATGTGATGTTGGATATCGGATTTTGAATATATTCCAATTGATTGTAAGTCGATATTTGGGTTTCGAGCAATAGCTCTAATGCTTTCTGGTGAAAATTTTTTGAGCGATTGCATTAATGTGGGGTATGGGGTAAGAAGGTAATATTTATCTTCATCAGGGTCCAGTTGTACTACATTCTGGTTATTTTCTGATCCACATGGGACTGCGGTATCCCAGAAAGAGGTTCGTCTTGAAAGTGTGTCAACGAAATGTACTTTATTTTTATAAAAGATAGGTATTCTTTTATAGCATCGTTTATCTTCAAAAACATATAGTGGTGATACTTTTTTGGTACAGGTATAAAACCATAAAATGTTTCCTTCGTAGTCTAAAAAATTTGATCCATTTCCTGATAGTAAAAATCCTGCGAAGGGTATTTTTAATACTGCTAGTGCAAGTGATTGTAAGATTTGTGTCCGTTCTAATTCGCATAGTTGGTGAAGTGTTTCTAATTCAGAGAGTGACATTTCCTAAAAAATTCGGCTAATTGTATAGTCTAATATCATATCTAAGTGAATATCATAGTGGATATTACCAAAATAAGAATTATTCATTAGTGATAGTTCTTGTAAGCGTGTGCTTCTAGTGTCATGTGGCTTTAGATGTCCACCAGGTTGACCTTTACTTTTTTGAAAATTAACTTGTATATATGATGTTCCTACGTTTAGAGGATGACTTGTGGCATAAGGGTCAATTTTTATTTTTCCAGTGGTCATGTCGAATCCTTTTTCGTATTCAACTAATATTTCAGAATATTGTGTTTTGTGAAGTGGGTTTCTGTATTTGCATGCAAGTTCTGTTTCTTGATATATTTGAAAACGTGTCAATTTATTTTCTATATTGTGAATGTTTCTAAAATCAGTACTTTGTTTTCATATGTTCAGTTCATATGGAATTGATTGTATAAAGTAATTTTCGTGAAATTTTATCATTCGGGCGTGTATTTTTGCTACTTGAAATGTTGTACATGTATCTTCGGGAAACCCAACAATTGTTGCTTGTGTTCGTGTTGTAGGTCCACAATAGCCTTGATCGTTTTTACAAGGTAATCTTATTCCTTGATAGATCATTGTGTTGTCAGATAAACCGCGTGTGAGTTGTATTTTTTCGAGTTGTATTTTCCAATCGGAAAACATTATTTCTTGATATCCTTTATTTTTTGTGTCTGCTTTGCAGTTTGATGGGTTATTTATACCAATGTGTGATATCCAGTGTTTATCGTGTATGTCATAAGTTAATCTTCCGTGTGCGCCGTTGTATGGATATTTTTCATCTAGTTTTATATGTCCTTGATATCTTTCAAGTTCTGCTTGATGTACAGAATCTGCAAAAACTTGGAAATATACTAACTTTCTATCTGTGTTTTTATTTCTTGTGGTATTTAGTCGGAGTAACTCGTTTTTACAATCTTCGGGATTGAGATGTAAAAGTCGTTCGATATTACTCTGGTAGAATGATTCGTGGTCAAGTCGGTTTTTATTTTCATTTGAGACTTGTGAACAATGTACTTTCTTTTCAGAAAATGTTGCTGTGAATTTATATCCTATAACTGTTGTTGCTCGGGCTTTTGAATAGAGTGTCGCTTTTACATTGGTAGTTTCTATAGCTTGTGGTTCTGTTTCGCATTGTGATACTCGATTTATTGCATATTTGTGTAGTGTTTTTTGTTCATTTTCTTCACAATCGTAATGTGTTACTAATAAGTCTTGGGGTCCTGTACGAGGAGAAGGATTTATGTTCTGATCGGAAGTTACTAGAAAAAAGAGTTGGAGAAAAGTTAATATTTTTAGAATATACATGTGTATGATAATCCTGAGTATGGGTTATAAAATGTGATGTAACCAATTGTCTTTTTGGTATATCTGTCGTATTTATATATTACTTCAGTTGTTATAAATGGTGGTGGTAGTGATTGAGCTGTTATATTTGGTGGGTTTAATGGGTAAGGATGTTGAGCAATGTTGTTTAGTTTAACCGTGATTTCAAATTTTAATTGTAGACTATTTTGTTGGAGTATTTGAATGTTATGATCACGAATGTCTTCGTGGATGTCTTATCTATATTGTAATCTATTGAGTGCCCAGTTGTGAAGTCGGTTACTTTCTGGGTGTTGTCCAAATAATGGTGGGGGTGCTGTGAATGTATTCCAGTCTAATCTTAGAGGGATATTTGTTGATGATTGTTCTCTATATCTAGTGTCGAGGTTATTTGGGAAATTTAAAGGAAAAGGCGTCGGTGAAATCTGGCTTATTGGTGGTGTTGATGGTAGTGCTAATGTTTCTGGTAGTGATGATGATGTTGTTGTATCCGTAGAAATATCTATTGGATCATTGATTAAATTTGGTTCACCTTGTGTGAATGATTGTGTTGTCCAATATGGTAGTCGTGATGTTTGGTTTGGGGGGTTAAAGGGATTTTCACGTATTTGTTCAGATGTTGGTGTTGAACCTAAGTAATCTGAGGGTAGACTTGAGGTGCTACGTTGTGAAAGAAGTGTAGGGGTTTCTGGTAATATACCAATTGGGTTTTCCGGAGTACCTTGTGATGGGGATTGGGGTATATCAAAATGAACTCGGGGGGTTTGAAAATTTCTGTTTCGTCGAGGATGTATAATTTGTCTATTTATTTCAACTGTATTTTGATTTTGACAAAGATTTCGTATTCTACTTAATTCTTGTGGTAGTGTTGGGTATAAATTATATGTTGGTTCACTTAGAGGTGCTTGTCGTTGAACTGGTTCTAGTGGTTCAGATAAGCGAGTGTGTCGTTCTTCAAAGGTATATGGGTTATCTTGAAAAGAAATTCGTGTTGATGTTTGGGGTTTTGGGTAGTGGTAGGTGGTGTTGGGTTATCTTGGGATGATGTCGGTGAAGACTGACTGTGTGATTGTTGGTTAGCAATTTTTGATGGTTTTTGATCTATTTTTTTAGTGAAAAAAATTATGTTTATTGTAGTATTCTTCCAGAAAAAGAATTAGAAGGATTGTTGCCAAGGCGAATGTGATGATTGCTTTCTTTATACATTTGCATATTGTCAAGATGAGGGATGATAGAAATGTTATAAAAATTAAAAATAGTAAAAAAATATCTGTTCTACTAAAAATGGTTCGTATCATTTAGATAAGTTTTGTGAATCGTACCTGTGAATATGGTCAATGGCTTTTGAAAGTTGGAGGTATAGTTCAAATATGGAATAAAAAATTTAAAAAATATTGCAAAAAATGATTAAGATTATTACAAAAGCTTCAAAGGTATCAAAAAGAAATATGAATAAAAGTTTAAATATTGTTAAAAAGTTTATGAAAATGTTGAGAATTATGTTGACTGATCGAGAGAAGAGCATTTAAGAAATGGCTTCTCGATCGAATATTTTTTGTTGTTTGAGGCAATTTTCAAGTGTGGTCGAATTATTTATTAGTTTTTTGACAAGTGGGTTGAGTTTTGTGAAAAATTGTTGGGGGCGAATTTTATGGTGTTCGGGAGGTCTTCTTTTTCTTTATTTTTATTTGTCAAGTGATCTGGGGTATTTTTGAGATTTTTATACTTTAGGCTAATTAAAATGGTCGTTCCTTTACATTAGGCTAATTTAACATTTTTGTTTGGAGGGTATTTGAGGTCTGAGTTGGGGAAATATTGTTGATCTTTGGTATATTAGATAAGGGAGGGTTATGATATTATGGTGATTTTTAGTTTAGTTGTCAAGTTGGAATGGTTTGCTTATTTTTGACCTGGAGGTCGTAAAGTTATAGTAATAGATATGCCTGAAGTTTAATATCTTTCGTCTAATTAGTTTGTGTTAGAGTTATAGAAGGTGACGGATTGAATGAATCCTATTGGCTAATTTTGAACTAGAGTCGATGCGTGTTTATCAGCATGTTATTTTGAAAAATGAAAGTTCAAAATATTTCAGAGGTGCAAAGATTATTAATTGTAAAATTAAAGCTGTTTTTGAAATTCAACTTTCTTTAATATTTTAGATTGTGGGATGAATGTTTTATAGTTTTTGCGTGGTTGATTTCTAAGTCGTGATGATTCTCTATGTTCTGATTTGTCGACTTGTTCTTGGGGTATAATTTTTTCTGTCATTTTTCTATTTTTTCTTTCTTTTTGAGGAATATTTTGATCTAACTTTTTTGTATTGTTTTTCGTTGTAGTTGATTTTTTATTTTGGTTTTCGAGGTGAATATCATGTTGTTCTTTTGTATCATTTTCCGTATGTGGGTTATTTTGAATAACTTTTAAACCTGTGAAAGAATATAACTGAGTTAGTTCGCGTAGTGCGTATTCTTTTGGGTAATAAGGTAATAGATTGTTTCGATGTTGAACAATTTCTTTTTGGTCTGAGTCGGTGATTTTATATGTGACGTCAGTGGGTTTGGCAATTATTTGGTATGGTCCTTTACGAAGGGGTTGTAATTTTTTAGAAATTCCTTTTTGAGTGTTAAAATTGGCTATTAAAACAAATGTTCCAATTTTTAAATCGGAGGCTGGTGTAAAGCGTGACTTCATTTGTTCATTAATGTTTTGCCTTTGTAACACTTTTTTTTGTTACGTTTTGGTAAATTTCATTTTGTTTTTTATCTCTATTTAAAATCCATTCGGTGTGTGTACCGGAGGCTAATTTAGGAATTTGAGGGTCATGAAAATGATCTTCATCATGTGTGTGTAAAGGTAGGTTATAACAAATTGAGTGTTTATTCGGTCGACAATGGTTTTGTGCATTTTTATGAGAGTTTGCTGTAAACATAATTGGTTTGCGTGGCTTTTGATTAAAAACCATTTCATATGGTGACATTCCTAGAGTTGTCGTGATTTGTGAATTATATGCTAAGAGAAATAGTTTTACATCTGCTGACCATTCAGTGTATCTTGTATCATTTCCATTGATGATACATCTAAGATATTCTTGTAGTGAACGGTTCATACCTTCGACTAAGCCGTTTGTCCAAGGTGCATGAGATGTACGTGGTTTGTGTTTGATGTTATATAAATGACTTAGTGTGATGATTTCATTATTTATGAATTCTGTACCGTTGTCTGTAACTAAAATTTCGGGTAGTCCGAACTTGGCTATCCAGTGTTCATAAAGTGTTGTGTAAGCTTTATAAGCGTTACAATGTGGTACTGGGTTAAGTGCTACATAATGTGTAAATGCGTCAACAATTACCATAATGTAGGAGTTTCCTTCAGATGATGGTGAATTTGGTCCTTTTGTATCAAATGAAATACGGTGGTTAAAGTATAAACTTTGTCCTTTAAAATCTTGTTTTTGTGCTATTTGTTTTTGATTTGGATAAGGTTTATTTAGCTGACATACTATACAATCATTGCATAGTACTTTTATCCAAATTGGTGCATTTGGGAAATAAAAATTTTGTATGAAACTTGAATATGTTTTCTCTGATCCAGAGTGTCCTTTAATATTTTGTGTATGTGAAATGTTAAAAGCTATAAGAATCATACTTAAAGGGAGACAGGGAACTGTAGATTCATTTAATTGGTATTCTAGAAGGTCTGTGTTTTCATTAATTGTTGTATTATTAAATTTTCGAAAATATCGGAGGAGTGTTTTATTTCCTAAAATTGTGGTATCTGCCTTTACGGGTTTAGTTTTATATTTGTGCCATGATTTTAGTTGTCTAATTACTGGGTCACGATTTTGATATTGCTTCAAGGTTTTAATTGTAATTTTATCTGTTGGGGGGAGAAAAATGTTTTCAATTTCTAATTGAGATAAAGGAATTGTGTCAAGTGGGTCATGGAGGTCAAAAACTTGATTTATTGTGTATTTTGAATCGTTTGTTTGTGGTCCTGATAAATTTATTTTATCAGTTAGATTTTCTTTTTCAATTAACGGAAAAAGGTCTTTTTTATGCGAGTGTTGTTTTACTCTTTTTTGCTGGGTGTTATTTTTTATCCATTGTGAGTATGGAATTGGTTTGAAAGTTGATGTTCCAAGTAGATGAACTTCGTAGTGGTTATTTTGGAAATCTAAGTAAAGTGGGAAGTGTTGTAGGTTATTTATCTGTGATTGTTCAATGTCGGTTTTTACTGCATATTTGCATTCTAGTCGGGGTGATGTTTCGTTTTCTGCAAGGTAAAATTTTATATTTTTGGGTATTTCAACTGTAGTTTTACGTGTGAGTAATTCAGGTGGTGTATTTCGACTTAATGTGTCTGGTAATGCAAGATTTTTTCCTGCTGTCCAAACTATATGTAAGTTTGGAAATTTCATCAGAATTAATTGAAATCTATGAACTCGGTGATTTGGGTTTGACTTTTGTGTAAAGAGGAAAATGATTGGTTTGTGATCTGTGAATAGAAGTGTTGGATGTTTTGATCCAAGTTTCAGAAATTCATATTCTGTAAGTGTACAAATTATAGCTGTACATTCTCTCATTAGAGTTGAAAGTCGTAGCTCTGCTTGAGTGAATAATTGAGAATTTGCTGATATAAGGTTCATTTTATTTGTGCCATTGTGTGATTGTAGTAATGCTGCGCCGATGCCAAAATTTGAAGCATCGCACATTGCATAGAATGGTTGATTTGGATCTGGAATTGTATTCGAAATTTGTTCAGTTAGGAGTTTTTTTAATTTCTTCAAATCGTGTTTGATGTTCTGTCTTCCATTCAAAATTATTTTGTTGTCTGAGTATATTATAGAATGGTCTTAAGTATAATTGCATTTTATAAACGTATTTGCTTAAAAAATTTAAATTTCCAAGAAATTCTTGAATTTTCTTTTTGTTTGTTGGTGGTTGAAGTTTCTGAATAGCATCAATGCGTGATTTTAATGGAGTGATTGTCTTTCTTTCTATATTGTGTCCTAAAAATTTAACTCGTGTTAAAAAGAAGTGTGACTTATCGGGGGCGGCCTTCAGATTTTCATTCTGAAGTATTTTGTGATAGTGTTCTAAAACTTAAACATTTCTTCTTTTGTCTGTGATTGCATAAAAACATCTTCTAAATAGGTGATTGCGTTTTTCTTAAGTATTAGTGGTCTAAAAATTTTACTCATAAAAGCTGAAAATGCTGCTGGTCCTATGGATATTCCATAGAATAGGCGGTTGAATTCATATGGTTGATTTCCAATAACAAATTGTGTTAAGCGTCGCGATTGTTCATCTAGTGGCATTTGATTGTATGCACTATTCATATCTGCGGTTGTAAAGTATTTTCCGTTTATTTTTGTTAAGATAACTTGTATTGGTTTAATAGGCCAATTGCATTTTGATTCGTCTATTAGTGAATTAAGATATCTAGCGTCTAGAACTATTTTTAATGATTCTCCTTTTGCTAGGATGATAACAGGGTTAATAAATGTGTTATCTTTTGGTTGTTCTTCTTTGTTTACCGGTGAGATAATTTTGTATTGCTCTAAAATATCGAGTAATCTGTTCACTTTATCGTGTAGATGAATTGGTACTTTACTTGCTCTTTGTTTTTTGAAAACTGCGTCAGGTTTTAACGGGAGATGTAGTGATGAACTGATTTTGCCAACATCAAATTTGGATGTTGCATAGACTGATGAATATTTTATTAGCTGTTTGGCTAACTTATCAAATTCGTCTTGTGTTATTTGTGAATGTTGGAAGTTAACCATTGTTAAAAATTTCTGTTGATCCTCTGTATAGTTATTTATGTTGAAGGTAGGTTTGAAATATTGGGTTTTTGTGAAATAATCTGTATTTCTTTTTTCATTACTTATTATATTAGTTATGGATATTTCTTCGTTAAGAATTGTGGATTGACAAATATCTAATAATTGGAGTATATTATTTACGCGGTATGCTTTTTCATGCATTGGTGATATTGTAGCGTTGGTTTCGCAATATCCTAAAACTCCTAAGGGTAATGTTACTTGATACGGTGTATTGCTGTATACATGTAATGAAATGACGTCTGAATTCGTATTTATTAAATATTTTATGGATGAAAATTGTGATTTTGAAAAACTTATGGATAGGTTTGAATTCAAAGTCTGACATAAAGAGTTGTTGTTTATTTTGATTTTTATCATATTGGTGAACTTAATTTATTGAAAACTTATATATGTTTCCTGATAGTGGTTTCAGGTGTTCCCGTTGTTGGTTATAAATTGGGTAAAATTTTGAAAAGAATGGTGGTTGTTTATTTAATCTTTGAAAAAAGGTTAGGGCTGTGTTTTTTGTTTTTGTGTACTTATCTTTGATTAGTATTTTACTATTCAAGATGTTGATTGTTGGTATTTATTTAGAGATAATTGGTAGTCCAATGATATTGTGTTTAATATCAGTGATATGAAATATTTGTTTAAATGGTTTGTTTAAATTTTTATTTTGCTCCATTGCTCTTGTGGGGAGAAAAAATAATTGAACTTTTCCATAGTTTACCAATGTTGATCCTTGTGCTGTTGCTAGTT
Organism: Symsagittifera roscoffensis; assembly: GCF_963678635.1. NCBI lineage: Eukaryota > Metazoa > Xenacoelomorpha > Acoela > Convolutidae > Symsagittifera > Symsagittifera roscoffensis. The sequence goes on along the minus strand of NC_087071.1, from coordinate 18,864,991 downwards.
TACTGGAGGTTGCAAGAGGCGTTAATTTTGGGTGTAATGTTTTGATTTCATTCCATGTGGGAATGTTTATTATGTTTGATTCTGCTCCTGAATCAATTAAAAAATCAATTTCAAGATCTGGTGGTTGAAATTCTTTGTTTCTTGGACTTTCTAAATGAAATGGTATTGTCCATATTTTTTCTTTGGGTTGTTCTTTTTGTATATTTTGATAGATGTGATTTGTATTCAAGCATTTTGTTTTGTCATTATCATTGGGTTTATTGTGTCATTTGTGTAGTATGGATGGGTTCAATATAATAATTGTGAAGGAATTCTAATTGATTTTCATTTATATGTGATGAAAAAGGTTGTTCATAAATAATAGGTTCGTAGTCGTTTTCGACTGCTATCATATTTATGGAGATAGTGTTTTCTGTATCACTTTCTGTGTCTGATGATTCACAGTTTATTTGATTTAGTTGTAGTTCGTTATTTCCTGTGCCATCAATACCTGGGGGGTCTGATGTTGTTTCTTCATTTGATTGTACTTGATTAAAATGTCTTTGATGTTTGGGTGTACTACTTCTGTGGCGATGTTTAGAATTATTATAGTGGTTATTATTTCTATGTGGTGATTGAGAATAATTTCTATATCGATTATTATAACTTGAATGTCGATTTTGTGAATTGTTTCGTGATCTGTTTTGATAATTATCGTTTGATCTGTGATAATTTGATCTGTTATATGAGTTATTTCTTGATCGATTATTCGGGTAATTCTAATTTCGGTTGTTCGAATAACTTCTATTTCGATTATTTGAATAGTTTCTATTTCTATTATATGATGAGTTTCGTGATTGATTGTTTGGATAGTATTAATTTCTTGTGTTTGATTGAAAATTAGATCTAGAAACAAATTGTGTTGTAATTGAATTTGATCTGGAGTAGTTATTTCCACTATTTGGTCGATTGTAATGGTTTTGTGAAGAATTTTGTGTATTTCTTCGTTCTGGTGATCTTCCTCTATAACTTGAGTTATATGGTGATTAATTTCTCGGGTAATTGGTATTGTTCGGAAGTGGTTTTACTGAACTGTTGTTGCTGTATACATTTTTGTTTGGTAGATTTTGATCTTTCTTCATGTATTGATAGAATGATTTATTTGGTTCTTTTTATTTTGGAGGTTTGTTTTGGTTATCCTGTTGTTTTTGTCTACATTCAGAAATACTATGTCCGTATCGTCGGCAATAATTACACCATTTTTTGAAAGATGGTTTGCCTTTAAAGTTTGGGTGTTTCTCATAAATATTTAGTAATTCAGTGATTTTTTCAACGAGGTCTGTATCTGATTCCTGTATGTTGTTGATATTTGTGGTATTTGTTTCAATTCGATTAACATATTGTAACTTCAGATTTTCTGTTTCTTCAAGTTTCATTGTGATTTCCGCTTGCTCTAGTTTGTCTACTAGTTTTCGAAAATCTAGATCGGGCTCTCGAATTGAGGAAGGATGGGATGCTCTCTTTTTTAGTGTTATTTTCCTTAATTGAGGTGTTAAGGTCATCATTAAGATTTCTGTCATTTTTGTGTTTTTGTAGTCATGTGTATTTAATGAATATGCTTTTCGAACTAGTGTTTCGATACGTACTGCTAATTGTTTGATGGTTTCATTTGGTAATCTGCGAATTTCATTACATAAAACTCTTTGGTGTTGTTTATTTCTTTCGGAGTCAAACATTTTTGAAAATTCTTGTGTAAATCTTTTCCAATTTGATTTTATTTCTATAGGCTATACTGAAAACCATTTTTGGGCTGCGCCATCTAAGGTTGTTTGTATCAACGCTGTGCGGCGATGTATCCAATTTTGATGTAGTGGTGTACTAATTGGTTCAGGTCCTATATTTAAAATTAAATTTGCTGTTACTGCGTTTAAATAATCTTCTACAGAATATTCAGGGTCTGTTCCTGTGAATACCATTAATGGTTTGTTTGATGTTATTGATGATCCACCTATAAGGTATGGATTCATTGTCATTTGTAGTGATTCTGCGGCATTTGGCATTTGTGAAAAGTTTGAAAGTTGATTTTTTGTTATCTCGTGTTGTTGAAGGTAATATGGGAGTGGTATTTCATTTTGCATTTGTGTTGGTTGATACGAGTGTGTAATCATTGGTTGAAAAGATTGTGTATCATTTGGGTTTTGCATTTGTATTGGTTGTTGATTTTGTGTACCTGTTGGATGTGGAGAAAAATTCTATGATATGTATGTGGTTTTTGCACTCCTTGTCCGCAATATTCTTGATTATATGGTGCAAATATATCTGGTTGTAAAAAATCATCATCTGAGGATAAGTAATCCGTATGATGAGGTGCTTGCTTTTTATTTTTATTTTGTTGAAAGAATGGGTAATTTTCACTATGATCCTGTGGAGGATGTGAATTAGTTTGGAAAATTACTGAGTTGGTTGTTGTCATTGGGTTATCCCAATATCGAGATTTTATCTGATTATTATTTTTTTTTCGTGGGGGATAGTTTGTTTTTAATGAATGTGCGTAATTATAATTATGTTCTGCAAAAGTGTTTCTTCGGGTTTTTGACGGTACTGTCATGGGTCTATATGTTCGATAATCCATTTGTGAATATTTTGGAGCAACCGAAGGTTTAACGGTTGATTGTAAGGTTACTTGTGCTAGTGAAGTGTTTGTATTTCTTGGTGTTGTTAAATTTGGACGTATTGGTGAAACACTTTGTTGTGTAGTTGTTGTTGTTTGGACAATTTCTTCTTTTAAGAAGTGTGATGGTGTTTGAATATCTTGTTGTGTAAGATTTCTAGTTCCATTAAGGTTTTCATTGTGTATGACGGTCGAATTTAAACTGTTATTTCGCGTATCAGGTAAAAATGTATTGTAGTTTAATGGTGTTGCATCATTGGTTAAAGGTACTACTCTTACATAATCTCTTGTATAAGATATTGTACTTATTGCTTGACTTGAGATTGATTGTGGGATATTTATGAATGCATAATGAGACCATTCGGGGTCCCAAACGTAGTCTGACTGTTCTGTGATGGCGATATCATCGTTTGAATTTTGAGGTCTGAAATTTTTTCTTGCTTGCGAAATTAAATAAATATTACGTGTGAAATAATCTATTGTAAACCATGCCAAAATTTTTTGTAAGTCATGTTTTGTATGTTGTGAAACTTCGTCTTTAGTGAAATTTTCTTTAATTATATGTAGGAAAGTTGAAAATAGTGTGATTTCATGTCGTACCCTTGTATGTTTGGATGTCTCTGTCCGTGAGACATTTGGGATTTCATTTTCTAATATTGAAATATAACTATATAATATTGCAAAAACTTCATTTGTAAATATGGAGTTTGCTCTTTGTGAGTTATGATATTGTATGCTTTTAATATATTCTAAGAATACTTTTGAAAATTCTAAGTCAAGATCGTCTGTTTGAATTACATATTTGCGGTGATTCGCGTTTGGTGTACTGAATTCTATGGTGTAGATTCCGTATTGTTGTGTTAAATTACATATATCTTTCAGATAATGATCAATAATTTGTCTTTTGATTTTTACATCTGGGAACTCTGCTTTGCATGGGCTAATTCCGGGTTCAAACAAATTTAGGAGTAAATTTTTGCAAAGATTGTGTTGTCCTCTATTATCGGGTGCATCTACGAGGAAGGGGTAAATATCGTCGTCATCTGGACTATCTTCACTTGGGGTGTGGTTTTGGCTCATTTTTTTGTTTAATGACTGTTAATAGGTAACTATCGATGTGTCTAATTGGTTGATTCCAATTATACAAGTGTTTTGGTTTGTGTTTATATTGCTTTTTTATTCTTCTTTTTCCTCTTTTTGATGAATTTGAAGTTGTTTCTGAGTCGGAAAAATATAATTGATCGTGAATGGGACAATTTTTATCAACAGATTCTTTTAATTTATAATGTTCGTCTAAATTGTTGGCTTCTGATACTGAAAATGCGTTTCTATTTTTTGAAAATCTTTTTTGTGTGATTTGTCTTTGTTTGGTTATTATTTTCCTTTTTATGGTTTGTCGTTTTGTTCTAATATATCCAACTGTTTGTGTATGAGGTGTGATTACAAGTTCGTATTTTTTGTTATCTATTTCACAGTTGTGTAAAACAATTGTTTGTTTATTTCCTAGGTTTTTAAATGACATAAGGTTTAGGATGAGGGATGCAAAAAATTGTTAGATGATTTCTACTTTCTTAAACTGTTAGTCCTTACCATTTTTGGTTAGCTTAACCTGGGTCTATTTGTTCAGGTTTGGAGAGAAAAGTATATCGATTCCGAAGAATGATTTTTTTACTTTCTCGTGGCTAGTATAAGCTAAGGTGTTAACTTACTTAATCTTACTTAGGGGAAGTGATTGTGTTCAAGGATTGGAGAAAAGTAAATCGATCCACAAGGTTCAGGTATAATTAGAACGCGAGTAGCTTGTTAGATACTATTTTAAACTTACTAAGTCTAAGATTTATCCTGGGTCTGGTAAGAGGAGGGTTCAAGTGAAGGATGAATAACCGAAGTTCTTCATTGTTTATCCTAAGTTGAATGATTAGTTTTGTTGAAAAATTTCTATTAGTCTTGGGTTTTTTGAAAGGGTTGGATAGTGAATCGACGTTTGAGGTCGTTAGACACTAGCTAAGTGGGCGGGGGAGAACAAAATTGTTCTTTTTGATCCAAGGATAGGCCTTGATGATCAAGTTTTAAATGTTATGAAATAGAAAATTAATGTAGATCCAAGGATAAGCCTTGATGATCTGATTTTAAAATTAAGTGAATTTAAGTTTAAAATGGTTTAAATTGTTTAAGAAAAATTTTAGTTTTTTAATGATATTAGTGAGCTTATGATTGCTGTTATGTTTAGGTGATGAAGCTGGGACTACAGATGATTTTATGATTACTAACAATTTATTGTCATGCTACTAATTTTTGTTTTGATTTTCAATAAATATTTTCCAAACATGTTTTATATAATACTGCAGAATTTAGGAAAACAATCTGAGATCTTCTTATCAATCGTTATTGTATATTAATAATTTTGTTTAGCGCCTCAAATGATCAGGAAGACTGACTTCAAGATTTTATGCTTGCAAATGAAAATCTAAATTCATTGCTAATAAAATTCTAAATATAAAAGTTTGTGTTGGCTTTTGCCGTACTATCATATAACTATTTGGTAAGTTTCTACTTTGTCGTATGTCGTCTCTGGTTCGAGGTCTTCTTCCAATTCCGGGTATTTCTATTATTGTTCGGAATATTGGCTTTGATCTATTGAGTCGTAGAGACATTTCGATTAAATTATCGTCGTATAACATTTTGAAAATGTTTTGTCTAAATTCTAATCTATTTTTGGTTAATTCTAAGCTATTAAGGTCTTGTTCGAGACTTATGGTCGCATCAGATGAGTTAGGACCGATGTGGTTAACTCATAGAGTAATTTCGGATAGGGTACACCGTCTGCTCGTCACGCTATCTTATTTTCGGCCGGATAGATTCGTGCAACTTCTTAGTCTAATACCGATCCTAATCTTACTCTTATACTATCTAGTCTCAGGTTGTTTAACTAGTCTCTGCTAGGCTCAATAGATCTAGGGTATACTGGTTTATTGCGGCTGCTGAAGTTCTCTTGGAGAGGCAACTAATTTCTAAGTTAAATTCAAATCTCTCTGGTGCTGAAACTACAAGTAATTTCAGCACTTACAAATAAGTGGGTTGTTAGTTAGATGGATCATGATTGGTTAATATTAAATACTTTACAGTGGTAAAATATCTAATTTATCCAATCATAAAATGTAGTTTGAATCAGGTTCCAAAACTATTAAATTGTTAAAATCTTCAGAATAGAAATTGTCAAGAAAACAACAACAATCAAAGCAGTACAAAGTAACTAAATTTTTTTGTAGGTGAAACCTTCACTAAAATAGTCTTCTAAACTCATTAGAGTATGTTAGGTAATTATCTTTCATCTTATGAAAGTAATCATCAAGCTGCGATTTATCAAGGTTGAATAAAGTTTTCTTTATCGGCGGATCATTTTTTGCGAAGGTGTTAAATAGTATTTTAACTCAAATTGATATCAAATTTTTTTATTGCATATAAGAGTACTTTTTCGTTAATTTTTAAATTATGTTTTGCTCACTTAAAGACCCGTATTTAACTTCTGAAGATGAAACAATTAACGAAGTTGCTTGTGCGCAGGTTTAAAAATTTTGATAACTTTTTTCTTTCCTCTCAACTAATCTAAGTTCTTAAAAAATTCTTTTTCTTTTGATAAAGCGCAACCAAAAATTTGGTTGTCTCCTCAGACTAGTTTTGTTTACTGTTCCAAAAAAAATGAAGAAATCGTTCAAAAAATTTGAGACCTTTTATATTTTGGCTGTTTTCATTGCAGTGAACACTTTGTTTTTACAAAGGAAAAATACTAAACTTAAAACCGAGTCAATTGTCAGATGCGGAAAATCAATTTTGAGAACAGATTCAGGAAAATTCACGAAAACCAGCACGTCGACTTCCTTTCGTTTCCTCCGAATGTTTTTTAAGGTGAGAAAATGGGGGCACATGTCTGTTCTACAAAACCTGGAAAGACTTTTTTTTCAAATTGTCTGATGAAAACGAATTTGGTCACAGTTATGCTGCAAAAAATCACAACTCTGCCAGAGGATAGCGTTAAGGCAGAGGTTGAAAAAAAACGATAACTATACTAAATGACATTTTATAACGTTATTTTTGTCTGGTTTCTGTTGGGAAATTTTTTCAATTTGCCTGAGAGCCTAATGGGCAATTTCGGAAAATGGATTTTTTCATTTTTTGAGTCCTGTCTTTTTCACAATAAATTATGCACGCAAAAACACTCTCTGCTGGCTGTGAAAGAGAGAAAAACTATTCTACTTTGACTAAAACTTCAGTTTCAGATAGGCACACTGTGAAAAAAAAATGTATTGTGAATAAATGATATCGATGACGCTGCCCAGTGTTCTGAAATTGAATTTTTTTTTTGAAATTTTCATGCATGATTTTGTTAAGTTAACGGACAAGATTGTGCAGCAACACACCAGAATACCAAAACTCATGTAAGTTCTTTAAAAAATAGCCAGTCTTCTTGGAGTCCTGAATAAGATGATGGCAGTTTTTCGGAGCCTCCCATGCTTTATTACAGGGGCGTATGGCTGCGATGGAAGCGGCAATTGCCTACAATCTTGATGAAAGAGCTATCAATTATGGATTTGAGTTAGAATCTTGGATTCGTAACTTCGATGAACACATTTTCCTTGACTGCATATCTGACCTTTGTTTTTTGTCAAGATCGTAAATTTCAATAGGCTTCTAACTCAAATCTTGCACGATAGCTACATCACGAGGCCAAACTGTTTATATTGTGAACTGTAAGCGGATTACGCAACAGGCAAAATTTAGATTTGTCGCGGAATATTTTTCTTGGATCTTCTCTGCTAATTTGGACCCCAGGGACAAATAGCTAACCGACTCTATTGCTCAAAATCGCCCCAAAAACCGGCAATTTTGCGGAATCCGCAACAAAATGTGTGGAATTCAGAACCAGTTGTGGAATCCATGTGCAAACAATTTTATATGTGTTTGGTAAACTTAAATTGTCGAGGAATCCGCAACTGTAAGAGGATTCCGCAAATTGTAAGCGGAATCCGCAAACTGTAAGCGGAATCCGCAAATTGTCAGCGGAATCCGCATAAACTTGCGGAATCCGCTTACAGTTGCGCAATCCGGAACTTTAACCTATACTCTTTTGTTGCGGAATTCGCAACAAAATCAATGTGCCGACAAAATTTACGTCAGAGGTATTTGTACGCGGAATCCACTGAAACTTTGTAAGTGGGAGTCCAATTACGTTTTGGAACATATTTAAAGACTTGTCTCTGGAACCAGTTTATGGAATCCAAGAGCAAAAAATTATTTATAAGTTTAGTAAACTTAAGCTGTCGCAGAATCCGCAACTCTAAGTGGAATCCGCAAATTGCAAGCAGAATCCGCAACAGGTAAGCGGACTCCGCAAGTTGTAAGCGGACTCCGCAAATTGTAGGCGGAATCCGCAAATTGTCAACGGAGTCCACATAAACTTGCGGAATCCGCTTACATTTGCGCAAACCAGAACTTCTACTTATACTCGTTCGTTGCGGAATCCGCAACAAAATCAATGTGGCTACAATTTTTACGCAAGAGGTACTTGTGAATTCACTGAAACTTTGTAAGTGAAGTCCACTTACATTTTGAAACATATTAAAAGATTTGTCTGTGAAATCCAGGAACACACTGACACAAAGATGTGCGCCTATCTATTGCACAGTTTGGACTTGTAATGTACTTAAGAACAATTAAGGTAGTCATTTGAGATCAATAAACTAGGGTTAGCCAAGAAATTGGCGAGTCATTTTGATAATCAAAACACTGGGTGAGAAATTGAATTTGGTAATGAATACCAAGCTTTAGTAACCTAAAAGATTCGTTTTTTTAATTAGATATAAGTACTCACCACTCGGACGAATTAAAACGTTTTTTGTTACGTTTTCAGGCACGCGTAGCATGAAATCATGAGAGATAGCAGTCGGCAAAACGTCCCCAAAAGTGAAAAATAAATTGACTTGAATACTCGCGTTTTCAATTCTTTGAACATCAAAATAGACTTTAATCCGTATCATACTCCCTGGATGGTATGCTATCTGGAAAAAGGTCCACATCGTAATTGCTGGTTTTGACAAAGTCAAGTTGTGCAGGTAATAATAGTTAAGGTTATCTGACTGATCGGGGCCTGAATTTGACTGTGATAACGATTGATTGTCGCTTGCAAGAGGAACCCTTGCAAATCCATTACACAGTTGCACAAATAGCTTAAAAATTAAACATTTTTTTTGCAGAAAAAATCACAGGCAGTTCAATATAAATCATAAAAAGACAAACATTTTCATTTTGAAGCTTAGCAATGAAGACCGAAACTGAAAATTTGAACAATGTTATAAATCGTTGCAGCATTTAGTTATATAAATATCTTTTTGTTGTTCTTACTAGCGATCGATTACTAGTGGAAAATGTGGAAAATTTTTCACATGTGGAAAATTATTCCCCTACGCAAAAATCCAACTTATCTCTGCAGCATGAACAATTTTATTTGGATAATCATTTTTATTTTGTTGAAAAAACAATAATGATTTTGTTTCTGACCTGTTCATAATCATAAGAGAAGTCTTCTATTGATCCATAGGAGGCAGTTTTCAAAAAAGATCCTGAAATTGATTTCAACGTAGAATATGACGCATCTTGTTTCACACCAACTGCAAAAACATTGGCTTCGGGCACCTGTTACAACAACAGAACAAAAGTTAGCAAACAGGGATTTTTATATGATTTTTCTTTTCATTAAAATCTTGTAAAGAACTGCAAAAAATCTGAAAAAGCTGAAGTATTTATTTTTTAAAAAAGTAACCTAATTTGAAAAATTAAACAAACACTTTCTTTTTTCTCATTTTTTCAAGTCGTTTTTGAATTTTTTATTCTTACTTTGTTTCAAATTGTTTAATTGTGGCTTTGGACAACATATTAGGCAAACTTGAAGAGTTAATGAAATGAAAAAAATCAAGCTGCAATTTTGTCAGTTTTTTTAGTGAAAAAATGAATAAAAAACGTACGATACTTTCTTAAGCAACATTATTACTCCAATTGTTTTTTTTTGGTTGGAAATTTTATGAATTTTCATGATGCGTCAAAAAACGCCATATCTTTGACTGAAGTTTGTCCCCCTTTCATTGTAATCTCGCGCTCCTCACCCTCTGCTTTTCCAAGTTTTCCATACTATATCTTAGTAGAAAAAAAATATGAGGAGGATTTTCATAGCCTTTTTTCGTTGATGGAATAGTATGACTACCAGTTTGTCTTCCACAGTAATCCTCTTTTCTATAAACCGCATTGCACGATAAGCATTTTTCCCAAATACTTCAACTCCTTGTGAATTTTGATTCCTCTTTCTACGATAACAACCCCTTTTTAAATCTGTTAGTAGTATATAACTTAATCATCCTGTCCCTACTTACTTCCCTCATTTAGACATAATCACCCTGTCCCTTGTTATTTGCCTCATTTTGACATGTTGGAAAAACTTTGTTCTCGGCGGGCGGAAAAGAGCATGTTTATTAAGTATTGGTTGGTGCATATTTTCCCTTCTAAATTTTGGGGTATCGGCTTGTTTACATGTAAAATGACGTTATATACATATTATATGCAACCTATTGAACCTAATGGAACCAAATTATATGGTATATAGGAAAGCACAAGACTTTGGCAGCGTAGCTTAACTATTGGCTGCGTTGAATGATATCCTTCAAAAATGCATGTTTTGTTTGCTGAATCTCGAAGAAAGGAAAATTCGTCAAGTGCGGCGCCCGCCACCTCTATTTATGCAAAAATTAAAAATCAATTTGACCGAAGTAAGAATGAAAAACTACTTTAAGCCAAATGAAGCTAAAAAACAAAGAAAAATTACGAAACAATGAAAACTCTAAAATAATGAAATTGGCTTGAAAGTTTCAACATTTCCATTTTCTATGTCTACAGGAGACTGAAAAAACGTCTGAAATCTATGACAAAAGCTTTGATTTTATAGAAAGATTGAAAGAGCTAATAAGTTGAAGTGGCTAAAGATCTTGAAAAACGAGAACACTGATGAAAGCCAAAATTGCCCATTAATTTTGCTGCAGCCATTTCTAACACTTGCATTAACCACTTTTTATAATTAAAAGCCAACAATTTTCGGCGCTTCTAGAAAACGTTTAGTGTTTCCTATTAACTTTATTGTGCTAACCGAATTTTGAAAATATTCATAAAAGCGGACCTAGAAATTGGGGAAAACTGTTATTTGTGTGCCAATAAATACGTATATACGACAAAACAGAGTGACCATCGAATAAAGCAGGTGAAAACTTATTTGCGACTTTTAAGGAAAGCAGTTATTTAAAATAGAGCAAACTCAATCCGGAAAGACTGAACACAAACAAAAACAAGTTATGGATACAAGCTCAAAACTTGATATGATTTCGGAGTTATAATTTGAGCATCCAAATTTTTTATTTTTTCCATAAAAATTATGAAATTAAATAATATTTTTAATTTGATAATACAATCTGGTCAAATGTTCTCAGTATCTTGTGATTAAGTTCAAATTGGTTTTAGCTAGAGCTTTCTATTCAAAAGTTTGAAGCGCTATCAGTTATTATCATTGATTAACCCTCTGCTCAACAAATTAAATTTTGCGTTTTTTAATATAAATCTGATCTTTTTAATGTTTCCATGATTACGCTATTGCCTCTCAAAATACGGTGACTTTTTCACCAAAATACTTGATTATTCATCTGCAACTAATTGTGTTATTAAGAGTTCAATCTTTCTTTCAAACTATGTTTGAGGTGATCCACGCTTTCACATTCACGTTCTGATCACTAGCAGGATCAAAACAGTTCGCATCATGACATTTCTTCTCATTTTTGCATCGATAATTGTCTTCTCTATTAACAAGACTTGTCATCAAAAAACCGTTAGCTGTTTGAAATTGTAAGATAAGAAATCAACCTAATCATCAACATCGTACCTGAATCTTCGGATTCCGTCAGGATGATAGCTGTTTCACACTAAACAATGCTTTCACACCAATTTGGCTACAGCAGTTTCCGAAATGTTGTAAGTGCTATTTTGTGGTTTCAATGCATTTCGACAAACGTCAATTATGTTGTGTGATCTTAAGCTGGAAAGACTAACAGAGATATGTTTAATTTGCCAATTTAAAGTTTGTTAGACGTTTTTACTTTAAGGAATTAAAATTTTGAGCCTTAATGTAGAAAGACTTGCTATTTATTTCAAACAAAAGGCGTAAGCATTTTGAGCTATAACATAAAAAGCTCTATCGACTAAATAAATCTTGAATTTAAACTACTGGTACTGACCCTTTATCTGATTACACAAGTGCTTCACTTCAGTGCGTTCATAAGTTTGATTCAAAATTAAAATTTTTCAAATGAAAACCATTGAAAACTTGTGGTTTTTTGGAGATTGATCAATCATCCTTCAAATATACAGTACCTGTCACGTAGACTTTGCTCGCTTACCGTCTTCAGCTCTACCAGCCGCATGTCATTTTCTACCATTCTTCTATCGTGTTCGTCTGCATGATCAATGATTTTCCTCAATAGACCATAAATTTTTTCTAATAATTTTTTTGTTATCGTAATTTTTATGTCTATGAGCAGCAGTTTATCAAACATTTTGAACTCCGTGCTGTCTCCAATTGGATTTGTTGTTTTGATGCTTCCATCGACAAATTTATGTGAAAACTCGAAAACTGATCTTTCATGTTACAATTTTAAAGCAATTTCCATAATAATTGACTGCAGATAAATTGAAATTATCTTTGCTGCATATGCCGCTTTTTCAAATTGAATTGTTAATGATGATATCTGGAAGATCAAATATTTTAAGGAAAGTTTTTTAAAAAAATTGATCAAATTGTTTAGCAAATCAAGAAAATGAAAAAAAAAATATCATTATAGCGTCTCGCTAATTATTCTAGAGTATTCGAGAAACTTAAGAAGAAAGATAGGAAAGACTTGGATTGAGTTACATATATACTTTCAATGAAATAAAACAAACGATTACAACTATACTCAAACATACCTTCCCCACCAAACAAATCAAGCTGCATACTTGTATAAACATAAAAACATAAATACATTTTCATAAGTTGCAAACTTAAATGTATACTTACAAACTATAGCCATACATATTTTGTTACATACATACGTTTATTCATACAACGTTAAATATTTACATAAGGTTATTCATACAAACTTACATTCAAAAACAATTACATACACACTTACTGAATACAAACATACATACATAAATACATAAGCACAAACTTACATAAACACATACATACATACATGCATACATAGATACATACATACATACTTACGAATATACATACAAATATAAAGTTACTTAGAGAAATTCATACAATCATACATACAAAGTTACATACATATATGCAAAAATACTTCCATACATAAAAACATTCAAATATGAAGTCTTACATAAAGGCATGAATACAAACATACAAGGTCTTACCATACATACATAAGAAGAATGCAAATAATCTATCATGCATACATAAGTTTTACATACTTGCTTACATACTTTTAAACCTGCTTTTTACATAGTTACATACAGTTTACATAACTAGACACACACGCAAGTTTTGCTTACACGCATGCAAAGAATTTACTTTTTAGTTCTGCTGACCTTTAAAATACAACCACATGTGAACACACAAATCAACTTACACTCACTTCACACTTTCAAGACGAATATATACACACATTCAGACAAAAAGAATCACGCACAACAGACTGGCATTCATACGTCTTTACATACAATCATATAAACGTGCTTTTCATACTCATATACGAATATGCATAAATACTCGCCTAAGAACTTACATTGATACAAAATATTTGCTTGTATTCATTCACTCAATTAAATGGACATGCAGTCAAGAGTTCGTACTTACATAAAAACATACAAATAAACATGAAATCTAAATAATCGAATGAATACATACAAATAGTATATGCATACATAATTAATTACATTTATACATGCAAAATTCCCACATTTTTACACATATACATACAGTTTACATAACTAGACACACACGCAAGTTTTGCTTACACACATTCAAAGAATTTACTTTTTAGTTCTGCTGACCTTTAAAATACAACCACATGTAAACACACAAACCAACTTATATTCACTTCACACTTTCACGACAAATATATACACACATTCAGACAAAAAGACTCTCGCAAAACAGACTGGTATTCATACGTCTGTACATACAATCATATAAACGTGCCTTTCAAACTCATGTACAAATATGCATAAATACTTGCCTAAACACATACGTTGATACAAAGTATTTGCTTGTATTCATTCACTCAATCAAGCGGACATGCAGTCAAGAGTTCGTACTGACACAAAAACATACAAATAAACATAAAATCTAAATCATCAAATGAACAGATACAAATAGTATGTTTATACATGATTAAATACATTTATACATGCAAAACGTTGAACACTTTTACATAGATACATACAGTTTACATAACTAGACACACACCCAAGTTTTGCTTATACACATGCAAAGATTTTACTTTTTAGTTCTGCTGACCTTTAAAATACAACCACATGTAAACACACAAACCAACTTATAATCACTTGACTCTTTCAAGACAAATATATACACACATTCAGACAAAAAGAATCACGCACAACAGACTGGCATTCATACGTCTTTACATACAATCATATAAACGTGCTTTTCATACTCATATACGAATATGCATAAATACTCGCCTAAGAACTTACATTGATACAAAATATTTGCTTGTATTCATTCCATTACATGAAAAACATACAAAATTTACGTAACTTCTAAATAATCAAATGAATACACATCAATAGTATGTATATATACGATTAATTACCTTTATAATGCAAAAAATTATACACTTTTACATAGATACCTACAGTTTACATAAATACACACATACGCAAAGCATATGTGCGTACATATTTCCTATGCAGGTAGTATCTTGTCAAACTTTCAACAAAAACTAGAAACATTAGTAAAAATCAAGTTGGGTTATAGTTATTTTTCTAGTTACAATTGTTTTGGTTTACAAGCGCATAAGGAAAAAATTGTACTCATACATACGAATACATCAACTTGCATACATACTTGCATATCCAAAAGATAATTATTTGCATTTGCTTTAGATAAATACAAAGATTCACACAAAAATATAATCGTTACGTTTCACGTATAAATTAAATCTAATACAGTCAAACCTACATACACAATTTGATTTTTACAACGCTAACGTCGCAAGCAGAGATTTGCAAAGAAATGCCAGCTTTCAGCCAAATCATGTACACAATTTAGCAATGTTTTTTATCTTAATTAAAATAAAAAATGGTGTAAAACAATTTTTTAATATAATTGTTGATCTCCCAAACGAATTTTCCAACGGTATCAAACTTCTACTCAAAACTGACCTGTGAGTCATGAGAAGCATTTTAAGTGGTCAGAAGAAAAAACCAAGGCTTATTAGCTTGCATAGGATGGGAAAATTTCAAAACAATATGTTGAAAGTTTTTTGTTGTACGGTTCGAATAGAGTTTTTTTACATATCGAAAATTGCTCTCAAGTAATTATTTAGTACTGTAGAGAAAATTCAGGACAGTGGGAGTTTTGATTTGAAACAAAAACTTTAGCCATTGTTTTAAGAGTTGTGATCTTTTTTTTTTTAATTTTGTTTTTTGATTCATTTGTTGGTTCTGTAGTTTGATATATCTTCAGTTGACTATTAGGCTGCAGATTTAACCGTAGACCAAGTTAAATTGACTAGAGTTGCGTGTTATGTTGTTTTCTCGCTAAACCATTGAAAATTTTGTTGTTTGAAAAAATATAATTAGCTCTGAAAAAGCTATTTAACACAGGTTCACTTTTTTCATCTTTTTCCACGTATTTATGCAATATTGATCGTTTGAGCTAAAGTATCTTTGAAAATATTTCTTAACTATGATAAAACTAACGGTAAAAAGTATGTTTTAGAGAAAACAAAAATTGTTCTAAGCTGATGTTCAAATCATTTTTTCAGTAAAGAAGACAACTTTCAAAAAATTTTAAATTTGTGCAAAATAAACAACCCAATCTTTTTATGCGAATTTGAATTTTCTAGAACGACCGTTTTTTCAGACATGATTCTAAAAGAAACACAAGCTTTTAATAATTTTAAAGAACTAAGAGCAAAAAAAATTTGTTCTTTTTGTTTTATTTAATTTAAGATTACAAAACAAACAGCTAAACATTAATAAATTCAAATGAATTATTGGGAAAAAGCAGCATAAAACAAAAAACAGACTGAAAATTTTTTCAATTGACGCCACGTATAACAGAGATTGATGCGTTCCGATCCTTTTTTTTGTTTTTTGCGAGCAACTGGCATTTACATTTCGCTAATATTGGTTGTCTGCCGACTGCACTAAGGGCTCACTGTTAGACTGATTCCTGTAACGAGAGTGACAAGATGAAGCTGGTGACTCCATTTCCAGGCCGACTTGGGCCTCTCGGCTTCCTGGGAAGATCCAATTTGTCTCTACGAAAGAGGAATGCACTCCTAACGAGATGAGTAAATCTAGATCTTTGATTAACATAACATTGGCTATTTGCGCTGAAGCGACAATATGAACTCCGATGATCAAAAATTTATCTTTTCTGATGGCCTTTTAAACTATATTTTTGAAAGATATAAATGAAATAAGATAGCTTAAATGGAAAATTTGTGACTTAGAGTGATAAAATTATCATTATTTGAATTTAATTGTTGTCTAATAAAGAAAGAAAATCTCCGTGAGCAGTCTTGTCAAAAATAGTACGTTCTTGAGCGGAATCAGTCAAAACTTACACATACAGTTTTTTAAAGTTTAGCGGTAACGGAGAGCAAACATTGAATTGAAGTGAATAAAATTATGAATCAAATGATGAAAGCACGCGCCTGCAGAGGCGTTGTTATTGCGCTAAAACAGAACAAGTCTCATCATGGATTGGAAATGAAATAGCTGGAAAATGCTTTGTTTTGAATAATCAAGACCACATCTTTTCTAACTTTTTGATAGTAATTTTATCGACTCTTCTTTTTTTCTTCAAATTGAACAGTTTTGGACAAGTAATAAATCACAGCATAATTATGAGCTCACATTCATATCTTGTATTCAGCGGCTATCTAAAATGAACACATAAATTTCCCCATGCTCGATTGAGATTTATGATTGGGTATAGATGTCAGTTCACAACCAGAAAGGTTTGCAAAAAGGAATCATTTACATTTCAACCTGATTTAGTTTTATCGGAAATTGTTTATCTGGTCTATCACTGGTTGATAAGCGAAGGGTTCGAATAAACTGGAATTTATGTATACATGTCCGTGTTTGATTTTTACGTGCGTTTATCGGTATGTGAAATTGTTAATTTTGATGTATAAATGTTCAGAAGTGTAACATTAGCTAAAAGTAAAGCCACAAATCAAACTCAATATAGCTTTAATGCCAGATTAGTCCTTTTACTACTTCCAGAACATTTTACTAGGTATTGTATCTGTACTATGTTCAACCAGATACTACAAAATAATATAATTATGTGTAAATTGTGTGCATCGCAAAAAACAAGAAAAAGGATCGGAACGCATCAATCTCTGTTATACGTGGGGTCAATTGAAAAAATTCGATGTCAAAATCAATCCAAATCCTTCTTTTTACTTTTCTTCCTTATTCTAGATTGTTTCACCAGATGCTTAGTGGGTACATACTATCAATCAGGTTTGGATACATAAAATTTGTGCTTTTAGATAGATATTGTAATCAATTTTTATTTGTAAATGACAGCACGATTAATGTCTACTTTGTAAAAAACGAGTGTGAAAAAACGAATGTTCAATTATAAATGAAGTATGCGGGAATGTAAGTGTCTAAGTTTGTATGATTTTTTCATCACAATTTCGGGCTGACGCCTGTTTGGGTTTATTCATCTTTGTATAAATGAAAAAACTCAAAATGAACTTGACTCAAGTCCTGTTTTGTCCTGAAAAATCTTGTTTGTGTCACGTCAACGTAAATTTTCAATGTACAAAAACATGTACAGTTCATTAACATGTGCTTCTACTTTTTTGTTTGAGATGAATGATGCTGTGAACGAGTGTATTCAAAATAAAAATAGTTTTGTTTGTTTATTTGTTTAAGTTTTTGTTTAGGAACGCCTGTAACAGAATCTTACTCTATGTTGATAATCTTGCAACACGTTGGTCTTACTAATGTTGTCAATATCATATTTGCTTAAAATTTAATCTGTTAAACAAGGCTAGAACTTATATACATGCCCTTCATTGGCAGGTTTTACTTTTTTTTCCAGTTTGCGTCAGTTTTGTTGATCGTTGATAAATCAGATTGCACGTTTCGCCCAAAATGCACATAAAAGTTGCTGTTATTCACTTAAATGCAATCAATGTTTAAGAATTTTTGCCACATAGACATTCAAAAATTTGTACTCAATTATCTATCTATCAAATTAATATTTTCAAAATTCGCTTGATAATTCTTAAACTTTTCTGTTCCAATCTTTTCCTAGCCTCATTCGGTAAAACAGTGTTTTTATTGTTGGGATGATAGTAAGACATACCGACTACACCAGCGACGAGCAACGCCTCTAACTGGTGTACTCGGTATGGCTTAACTGTCATCCCAACAATAAAAACACTGTTTTACCGAATGAAGCTAGGACAAGATTGGAACAGAAAAGTTTAGAATTATCAAGCGAATTTTGAGAATTTTAATTTGATAGATAGATAATTGAGTACAAATTTTTGAATGTCTATGTGGCAAAACTTCTTGAACATTGATTGCATTTAAGTAAATAACAGCAGCTTATAAGTGCATTTTGGGCTAAACGTGGAATCTGATTTATCAACCTGCCAATCAACAGAACTGACGCAAACTGAAAAAAAAGTAAAACCTGCTAATGAAGGGCATGTATATAAGTTCTAGCCTTGTTTAACAGATAAAATTTCAAGCAAATATGATATTGACAACAACAGTAAGACCAACGTGTTGCAAGATTGTCAACATAGAGTAAGATTCTGTTACAGGCGTTCCTAAACAAAAACTTAAACATACAAACAAACAAAACAATTTTTATTTTGAAAACACTCGTTGACAGCATCAGTCATCTCAAACAAAAAAAGTAGATGCACATGTTAAAGAATTTTACATGTTTTTGTACATGGAAAATTTACGTTGACGTGACACAAATAAGACTTTTCATGACAAAACAGGACTTAAGTCAAGTTCATTTTGAGTTTTTTCATTTATACAAAGATAAATAAACCCATACAGGCGTCAGCCCGAAAATGTGATAGAAAAATAATACAAACTTAGACACTTACATTCCCGCATACTTCATTTATAATTGAACATTCGTTTTTCCACACTACATATGAAATACCTAGAGAGAATTATTAATAAATCTGAAACAAAAATTTAAATGATTTCAGTAATAGCTTTATCACTAATTAAAACTGCACATATTACGTTAGTTAGGCTAAAAATTGAATGAGAAACTTTGTAAAACCATATCACACACTATATGTCTATGTAGGCAAAGGAATACGTTTTAATGTAGTATCTGGTAAATTTTTAGCATGTTGTGAACTATTCAGAAATCAAGAGCAGCAAAAAAATTTAGCAGCAACTTAAATCGGCACTTCTAATGGCATAGTTTTGATCACATAAGTGACTTTATACATATGAATCATTATATACAAATGTATATAATCACATACATACAAAGTAGACATCAATCGTGCTGTCATTTGCAAATAAAAATTGATTACAATGTCTATCTAAATGCACAAATTTTATGTATCCAAACCTGATTGATATTATGTACCCACTAAGCATCTGGTGAAACAATCTAGAATGAAGAAAAGTAAAAAGAAGGATTTGGATTGATTTTGACTTCGAATTTTTTCAATTGACGCCAC
>NC_087071.1:18792219-18845108 GCF_963678635.1 Symsagittifera roscoffensis | reverse complement strand
AGGGAAGTAAGTAGGGACAGGATGATTAAGTTATATACTACTTCTGTTATGCCCAGAAAAACTGAATTTAATTTCGAAAACTGTTTATTTCAGAGCATGAGTAAAATAACGAACGGAAAGAATCAACCCATCTCTACTGGATCCGATAAAAACTTTCCAAAAAAGTAAAATCAATTGTTCAAATTTCAATTTTTGGTGATAATTTCTGTCATCCGGCCGGATTGGCCTGATCCATTATGAGATATTTATTTTTATTTATAAAACTACTTACTGCTAAAAACTATTGGCCTTGATTTTTGGCCTTGACCGTCAAAAGACAAGACCTAAGTGAGTTATGCTCGAGGTGTAACTCATAGAGTAATTTCGGATAGGGTACACCGTCTGCTCGTCACGCTATCTTACTTTCGGTCGGATAGATTCTTGCAACTTCTTAGTCTAATACCGATCCTAATCTTACTCTTATATCTACTAGTCTCAGGGTGTTTAACTAGTCTCTGCTAGGCTCAGTAGATCTAGAGTTTACTGGCTTATTGCGATTGCTAAAGTTCTCTTGGAGAGGTAATTACTTTCTAAGTTAAATTCAAATCTCTCTGGTGCGGAAATTACAAGTAATTTTAGCACTTACAAATAAGTGGATTGTTAGTTAGATGGATCGTGATTGGTTAATATTAAAAATTTTATAGAGATAAAAATTCCACTGTATAACCAAAGAATAAATATAGTTTATATCTGGTTCCAACCATTCGGGGTTTACAGAGTTTTGAATCTTAAATCTTCTATCTGTAATGAAGGTTGGATGTTGGTCGTTGTTGTTTGACGAGCATCATTTCCTGTTGTGTTCTTGAAGAAGAAAGCTCCAGGAAGCTGGAGTCATCGATAGGAAGTTGTTAGTTATCGTTTGACAAAGACTATGACCGTCAATGAAATCAATCTGATTTCAAAATGGTTTGCTATGATCGTTTGTTCTTGATTGGTTGTGGAGAACTGTGTTTCGATCTGGTTTGGGAATGGCGTGAAGATCGTGTTTGGAGGGGATGCCTTGTAACTCGGATCTGTACGTATTCTTGAACATCGAGATGGTCATTGGTCTGATTCAATGAAGTCCTTTTCTGCGAAGTCAAGTCGTACTCTAAATGGGGAAATTTGTGTGTTCATTTTAGATTAGCCGCTGAATACAAGATATGAATGTGAGTTCAAAACTATGCTGTGATTTATAACTTGTCCAAAACTGTTTAATTTGAAGAAGAGAAGAAGAGTCGATAAAATTACTATCAAAAAGTTAGAAAAGATGTGGTATTGATTATATAAAACAAAGCCTTTACCAGCTATTTCATTTCCAATCCATCATGAGACTTGTTCTGCTTTAGCGCAATAACAACGCATCTGCAGGATTGTCGCTCTCCGTTACCGCTAAACTTTAAAAACTGTATGTGTAAGTTTTGACTAATTCCGCTCAAGAACGTACTATTTTTGACAAGACTGCTCACGGAGATTTATTTCCCTTATTAGACAACAATTAAATTCAAATAATGATAATTGGATCACTTTAAATCACAAATTTTCCATTTAAGCTATCTTATTTCAATTAAGTCTTTTAAAAATATAGTTTAAAAGGCCATCAGAAAAGATGAATTTTTGATCATCGGAGTTCATATTATCGATTCAGCGCAAATAGCCACTGTTATGTTAGTCAAAGATTTTTATTTACTCATCTCCTTATGAGTGCATTCCTCTTTCGTAGAGTCAAATTGGATCTTCCCAGGAAGCCGAGAGGCCCAAGTCGGCCTGGAAATGGAGTCACCAGCTTCATCTTGTTACTCTCGTTGCAGGAATCAGTCTAACAGTGAGCCCTTGGTGCAGTCGGCAGACAACCGATATTAGCGAAATGTAAACGCCAGTTGCTCGCAAAAAACAATAAAAAGGATCGGAACGCATCAATCTCTGTTATACGAGGCGTCAATTGAAAAATTTTCAGTCTGTTTATTGTTTTATGGTGCTTTTTTCAAATAAATTAAATAAAACAAAAAGAGCAATTTTTTTTTGCTATTAAGTCTTCAAAATTATAAAAAAACTTGTGTTTCATTTAGAATCGTGTCTAAAAAACGGTCGTTCTAGAAAATTCAACTTCGTATAAAAAGATTGGGTTGTTTATTTTGCACAATTTTATAATTTTTTGAAGGTTTTCTTTATTACTGATTACTGAAAAAATGATTTAAACATCAGCTTAGAACAACTTTTGTTTTCTCTAAAACATACTTTTTACCGTTAGTGTTATCATAGTTAAAAAATTTTTTCAAAGATACTTTAGCTCAAACGATCAATATTGCATAAATACGGGGAAAAAGATGAAAAAAATGAACAGTTGAACCTGTGTTAAATAGCTTTTTCAGAGCTAATTATATTTTTTTGAACAACAAAACTTTAAATAGTTTAGCGAGAAAACAACATAACGTGCAACTCTAGTCATTTTAACTTGGTCTACGGTTAAAACTGCAGCCTAATAGTCAACTGAAGATATATCAAACTACAGAACCAACAAATGAATCAAAAAACAAAATTAAAAAAAAAGATTACAAATCTTAAAACAATGGCTAAAATTTTTGTTTCAAACCAAAAATCCCACTGTCCTGAATTTTCTCTACAAAACTAAATAATTACTTGAGAGCAATTTTTGATATGTAAAAAAACCTCTATTCGAACCGTCCAACAAAAAACTTTCAACATATTCTTTTGAAATTTTCCCATCCTATGCAAGTTAGTAAGCCTTGGTTTTTTCTTCTAACCACTTAAAATGCTTCTCATGACTCACAGGTCAGTTTTGAGTAGAATCTTGATACCGTTGGAAAATTAGTTTGGGAGATCAACAGACATATTAAAAAATTGTTTTACACTATTTTTTATTTTATTAAAGATGAAAAACATTGCTAAATTGTGTAGATGACTTGGCTGAAAGCTGGCATTTCTTTGCAACTCTCTGCTTGCGA
Source organism: Symsagittifera roscoffensis (assembly GCF_963678635.1). Classification (NCBI taxonomy): domain Eukaryota; kingdom Metazoa; phylum Xenacoelomorpha; order Acoela; family Convolutidae; genus Symsagittifera; species Symsagittifera roscoffensis. The sequence goes on along the minus strand of NC_087071.1, from coordinate 18,842,124 downwards.
CGTTTGCATTGAAAAAATCAAATTGTGTATGTAGGGTTGACTGTATTTGATTTAATTTATAGGTGAATCGTAAAGATAATGTTTTTGTGTGAATCTTTGTATTTATCTATAAGCAAATGCAAGTAAATATCTTTTGGATATGTGAGTATGTATGCAAGTTGATGTGTTTGTATGTATGAGTACATTTTTTTTCTTTATGCGCTTGTAAACCAAAACAATTGTAACTAGAAGAAAAACTATAACCCAACTTGATTTTTACTAATGTTTCCAGTTTTTCTTGAAAGTTTGACAAGATACTACATGCATAGTAAATTTGTACGCACATATGCTTTGCATATGTGTGTATATATGTAAACTGTAGGTATGTATGTAAAAGTGTACATTTTTTTGCATTATAAAGGTAATTAATCGTATATATACATACTATTGATGTGTATTCATTTGATTATTTAGAAGTTATGTAAATTTTGTATGTTTTTATGTAAGTGAATGAATACAAGCAAATATTTTGTATCAATGTAAGTTTTTAAGCGAGTGTTTATGCATATTCGTATATGAGTATGAAATGCACGTTTTTTTTTATTGTATGTAAAGACGTATGAATGCCAGTCTGTTGTGCGTGATTCTTTCTGTCTGAATGTGTGTATATATTTGTCTTGAAAGTGTCAAGTGATTATAAGTTGGTTTGTGTGCTTACATGTGATTGTATTTTTAAGGTCAGCAGAACTAAAAAGTAAAATCTTTGCATGTGTATAAGCAAAACTTGGGTGTGTGTCTAGTTATGTAAACTGTATGTATCTATGTAAAAGAGTACAACGTTTTGCCAGTATAAATGTATTTATTCATGTATAAACATACTATTTGTATCTATTCATTTGATTATTTAGATTTTATGTTTATTTGTATGTTTTTGTGTAAGTACGAACTCTTGACTGCATGTCCGCTTGATTGAGTGAATGAATACAAGCAAATACTTTGTATCAATGTATGTGTTTAGGCAAGTATTTATGCACATTCGTATATGAGTATGAAAGGCACGTTTATATGATTGTATGTACAGACGTATGAATGCCAGTCTGTTGTGCGTGAGTCTTTTTGTCTGAACGTGTGTATATATTTGTCTTGAAAGAGTGAAGTGAATATAAGTTGGTTTGTGTGTTTACATGTGGTTGTATTTTAAAGGTCATTAGAACTAAAAAGTAAAATCTTTCATGGGTGTAAGCAAAACTTGCGTGTGTGTCTAGTTTTATAAACTGTGTGTATCTATGTAAAAAGCAGGTTTAAAAGTATGTAAGCAAGTATGTAAAACTTATGTATGTATGATAGATTATTTGCATTCTTCTTATGTATAAGACCTTGTATGTTTGTATTCATGCCTTTATGTAAGACTTCATATTTGAATATTTGTATGTATGGAAGTATTTTTGCATATATGTATGTAATTTTGTATGTATGGTTGGTTGTATGAATGTAAGTGTTTTATGTAAGTTTGTGCTTATGTATGTAAGAAAATACATATGACTATAGTTTGTAAGTATACATTTAAGTTTGCAACTTATGAAAATGTATTTATGTATTTTATGTTTATACAAGTATGCAGCTTGATATGTTTGATGGGGAAGGTTTGTTTGAGTATAGTTGTAATCGTTTGTTTTATTTCATTGAAATTATATATGTAACTCAATCAAAGTCTTTCTTATCTTTCTTCTTAAGTTTCTCGAATATTCTAGAATAATCAGCGAGACGCTATAATGATAGTTTTTTCATTTTCTTGATCTGCAAAACAATTTGATAAATTTTTTTAAAAAGTTTTCCTTGAAATATTTGATCTTCCAGATATCCTCATTAGCAATTCAATTTGAAAAAGCGGCATATGCAGCATTGATAATTTCAATTTATCTGCAGTCAATTTTTATGGAACATTTTTTAAAATTGTAACATGAAAGATCAGTTTTCGAGTTTTCACAGAAATTTGTCGATGATTGCATCAAATAACAAGAGTCCTAAGTGTTTGATGAACAGTTGCCCATAGAGATAAAAATTACAATAACAAAATTATTAGAAAAAACTTATGGTTTATTGGGGAAAACCATTAATCGTGCAGACGAACACGATAGGAGAATGGTAGAAAATGACATGCGGCTGGTTGAGCTGAAGACGGTAAGCGAGCAACGTCTAAGTGACAGGTACTGTATATTTGAAAGATGATTGATCAATCTCTTTGATTGAAAAAACCACAAATTTTCAATGGTTTTCATTTGAAAAATTTTAAATTTGAATCAAACTTATAAACCCACTGAAGTGAAGCAATTGTGTAATCAGATAAAGGGTCAGTACCACTTTTTTAAATTCAAGATTTATTTAGTCGATAGAGCTTTTTATGATATAGCTCAAAATGCTTACGCCTTTTGTTTGAAATAAATAGCAAATCTTTCTACATTAAGGCTCAAAATTTTAATTCCTCAAAGTAAAAACGTCTAACAAACTTTAAATTGGCAAATTAAACATATCTCTGTTAGTCGTTCCAGCTTAAGATAACACAACATAATTGTCGTTTGTCGAAATGCATTGAAACCGCAAAATGGCATTTACAACATTTCGGAAACTGCTGTAGCCAAATTGGTGTGAAAGCATTGTTTAGCGTGAAACAGCTATCATCCTGACGGAATCCGAAGATTCAGGTAGTCTTGATGATAAGGTTTGATTTTTTATCTTACAATTTCAAACAACTAACGGTTTTTTGATGAAAAGTCTTGTTAATAGAGAAGACAAATATCGATGCAAAAATGAGAAGAAATATCATGATGCCAACTGTTTTGATCCTGCTAGTGATCAGAACGTAAATGTGAAAGCATGGATCAACTCAAACATAGTTTGAAGGAAAGATTGAACTCTTAATAACACAATTAGTTGCAGATTATTAATCAAATATTTTGGTGAAAAAGCCACCGTATTTTGAGAGGCAATAGCGTAATCATGGAAACATTAAAAAGATCAAATTTATATTAAAAAACTCAAAATTTAATTCGTTGAGCAGAGGGTTAATCAATGATAATAACTGATAGCGCTTCAAACTTTTGAATAGAAAGCTCTAGCTAAAACCAATTTGAACTTAATCACAAGATACCGAGAACATTTGACCAGATTGTAGTGTCAAATTAAAAAGATTATTTTACTTCATAATTTTTATCGAAAAAGTAAAAAAAATTTGGATGCTCAAATTATAACTCCGAAATCATATCAAGTTTTGAGTTTGTATCTATAACTTGTTTTTGTTTGTGTTCAGTCATTCCCGATTGAGTTTGCTCTAATTTGAATAACTGCTTTCCTTAAAAGTCGCAAATAAGTTTTCACCTGCTTTATTCGATGGTCACTCTGTTTTGTCGTATATACGTATTTATTGGCACACAAATAACAGTTTTCCCCAGTTTCTAGGTCCGCTTTTATGAATATTTTCAAAAATTCGGTTAGCACAATAAAGTTAATAGGAAGTACTAAACGTTTTCTAGAAGCCCCGAAAATTGTTCCCTTTTAATTATAAAAAATGGTATATGCAAGTCTTAGAAAAGACTGCAACAAAATTAATGGGCAATTTTGGCTTTCATCAGTGTTCTCGTTTTTCAAGATCTTTAGCCACTTCAACTTATTAGTTCTTTCAACCTTTCTATAAAATCAAAGCTTTTGTCATAGATTTCAGACGTTTTTTCAGTCTCCTGCAGACATAGAAAATAGAAATGTCGAAACTTTCAAGCCAGTTTCATTATTTTAGAGTTTTCAGTGTTTCGTAATTTTTCTTTGTTTTTTAGATTCTTTTGGCTTAAAGTAATTTTTCATTCTTATTTCGGTCAAATTGATTATTAATTTTTGCGTAAATAGAAATGGCGGCCGCCGCACTTGACAATTTTTCTTTCTTCGAGATTCAGCAAAAAAACATGCATTTTTGAAGGATATCATTCAACGCAGCCAATAGTTAAGCTAAACTGCCAAAATCTGGTGCTTTCCTATATACCATATAGTTTGGTTCCATTAGGTTCAATAGGTTGCATATAATAGGTATATAACGTCATTTTACATGTAAACAAGCCGATACCCCAAAATTTAGAAGGGAAAACATGCACCAACCAATAGTTAATGAACATGCTCTTTTCCGCGCGCCGAGAACAAAGTTTATCCAAAATCTCAAATTGAAGCAAATAAAAAGGGACACGGTGATTATGTCAAAATGAGGGAAGTAAGTAGGGACAGGATGATTAAGTTATATACTACTTCTGTTATGCCCAGAAAAACTGAATTTAATTTCGAAAACTGTTTATTTCCAAGCATGAGTAATATAACGAACGGAAAGATTCAACCCATCTCTACTGGATCCGATAAAAACTTTCCAAAAAAGTAAAATCAATTGTTCAAAATTCAATTTTTGGTGATAATTTCTGTCATCCGGCCGGATTGGCCTGATCCATTATGAGATATTTATTTTTGTTTATAAAACTACTTACGGCTAAAAACTATTGGCCTTGATTTTTGGCCTTGACCGTCAAAAGACAAGACCTAAGTGAGTTATGCTCGAGGTGTAACTCATAGAGTAATTTCGGATAGGGTACACCGTCTGCTCGTCACGCTATCTTACTTTCGGTCGGATAGATTCTTGCAACTTCTTAGTCTAATACCGATCCTAATCTTACTCTTATATCTACTAGTCTCAGGGTGTTTAACTAGTCTCTGCTAGGCTCAGTAGATCTAGAGTTTACTGGCTTATTGCGATTGCTAAAGTTCTCTTGGAGAGGTAATTACTTTCTAAGTTAAATTCAAATCTCTCTGGTGCGGAAATTACAAGTAATTTTAGCACTTACAAATAAGTGGATTGTTAGTTAGATGGATCGTGATTGGTTAATATTAAAAATTTTATAGAGATAAAAATTCCACTGTATAACCAAAGAATAAATATAGTTTATATCTGGTTCCAACCATTCGGGGTTTACAGAGTTTTGAATCTTAAATCTTCTATCTGTAATGAAGGTTGGATGTTGGTCGTTGTTGTTTGACGAGCATCATTTCCTGTTGTGTTCTTGAAGAAGAAAGCTCCAGGAAGCTGGAGTCATCGATAGGAAGTTGTTAGTTATCGTTTGACAAAGACTATGACCGTCAATGAAATCAATCTGATTTCAAAATGGTTTGCTATGATCGTTTGTTCTTGATTGGTTGTGGAGAACTGTGTTTCGATCTGGTTTGGGAATGGCGTGAAGATCGTGTTTGGAGGGGATGCCTTGTAACTCGGATCTGTACGTATTCTTGAACATCGAGATGGTCATTGGTCTGATTCAATGAAGTCCTTTTCTGCGAAGTCAAGTCGTACTCTAAATCCTTTATGAGCTGTGATTGTGAGCGGCATGTCAGATGTATTTAGCCATCCTGTAGGCTGAGAGTGATGGGTTCGTCTATTCTTTGGATGCTCCTTCTTGTGGTTGTTCGTGATCTATGTACTGCATATTACAATTTTCATTTTATAAAATTTTGTTAGTTCTTATTTTTTAGTTATGAGTTTGATTAATTATTTTTGCAAAAGCGATTTATTTTTAGTTGTGATGTGGTCACAAAACGTGGATGTAGCACGGTGGGTTAGGCCGGCTATAGAGCATGCTCAGGACGTCCTCTATGGTGGGTTAGGTCATGAAGGGGAAAATGATTTCGTGCTGGGTTTTAAGGGGCCCTGTCTTGTGTTTACTTTTGTGTTATATTATTGTTTGTTTTCCTTTTGTTTCTTTGGTTGTGTCCTTTTCTCAAAAAACAAATTGTTTGTGGTTTGGGTTTGTCCTGCGTTTTTTTGGTGTTTAATTGTTTCTTTTTAAGTCTTGGTAAAAGTCTTCAAAATAATACTTTATCCAGTTTTAAGCTGGTATAATCCGGTTTGGGTACCGTGGGTTTTCTTTTCTTAGTCATGCTGTTAGTTTATGATTTTTGGTGTTTAGTAAGCTGCGTTGGTTAGTTTGGTTGTTATATAATTCTATTCCAACCGGGTTAAAGGAAAAGTGAAAATTTGTTATTGCTTGTTTGAGTTGTTGTTAGTGCAAACTTAAAACTTGAATTCATTATTTTAAACATTTCTTCGTGGGAGAGCTGTGCGATTGTGGATAGAATTTCTGTGCATTTAAACAGAAGTTATAGAAAAGGTTAGTACTGCATTGCAATCGTATGAATGTACTGCTTTTAAGGTGAAACTTTACTGCTTTTGGGGTTAAGAGGTAATTTATTTGCATCGTATGTTAAATTTACTACATTTGGGGGAATAATTTAGAAATGAATTTACTGCTGTGAAATAACTTTTAATTTAGTGTTGTTGTTTCAATAGAGTTTAAAATGGAAAACAGAGTTTATTTTTTTATTTGTTTTTTCTTGTTTTGAAGGTGATCGTGATGTGAAGGCTAAAAAGAATACAAATTACTGAATAAAACGGTTAGTTCGATTTTGAATTAGTTAGTTTGAAAATTAATAAGTTCATAAACACCTTTAGTCATCTGGGAAAAAGCCGTGTGGAAAAAATCGTGAATGGCGTCTGAGGTATTTAGTAGTTTTGCTAGCATGCGTATTATGTTTTTAGTTTGCAACAGTGGCCAAAGCAATTGCAGTGCTTTGATGGTTTTTAGTTGTTCGGTGCCTACTGCAAATTCATGAGGTGTGTTCTGGATTAGATTATAAAATTTATGGTTATATTTATTATTATGAATGAATTTTAAAATGGGTACTTCTATGGGTTGAATATATTCATGCGGAATGATTAGAGATCGAGATTCTTCGTCGTTGAAGGTCTTCGTGAGGGGACAAAATATTAACATTTGAGTGATGGGATCATATTTTTGGAGGATGCCTTGAAAATTAGTGTTTTTAATGCAATACGTGAAGTTTAAAAAAAATGGTGAGCTGTATTTGGAATTAATGAATTGAAATCTGTGGTAGGGTTGGCGTGATGGTGTGTGTAAATGAAAATGATTTTGGATAAAGCGATAGTAAGTATAAGTATGTGTTTGCTTAGTTCTCAACATAATGTCGAGTTCGCAAATCGCGTACTTTTGGTGTCAGGCTGCGAAAGGTTAGTGAAAATGTTTGAAATTTTTCGTGAAACGATTCATATGCTTGAATGTCTGATAGTGCTTCTGAAATAATGTGATCATGCTTTTTATCGAGTATGTTAAGTGTGAATATGTATGATGATTTAATAAAAAACTTTTCTGTGATTTGTGGATTAGCGAATTTATTGTCGTCAAGAAATTGGTCTTGATTCGATCTGATGATGTTATGATCGTAATATTCCATTGAGTAGTCGTTAGCGCGGGGTGCAGTGAATGTTTTCGGTGATTTTTTATATCCTACGTATTTAAATTGTCGTGGAGTCAGTGCTGTGGTTAACCTGAACAATTCGTCTTTATTCATTTCAATAACGATAGTGGTGTTATAGAGTTAGAGTGTAAGGGGGTTAGTGAAATTATAATAAGCTGTCCAATGAAGTGTGGGTATTAATACATGTTCATCTACAAAATGACGTGGTTCAGGGTTAAAATCTGACTAATTTAGTGTATATTGGGAAAACAAGGGTAGAGTTATTTGAAAAAAATTCGTTGTATTGGCGTGGTATGGTTATATGATTGATATATTCTCGGGCGGTTCCGGGTTTGGATGGGAATGGATGATTGGGAAATTTACGTTTAAAGGTTCTATAAGCACGGTTAGTACTGTTGGATGATTCTGTGGAAGTGGATGAATGAGCTAATGATGGAGTATAATCTGAAATTGGTGTGGGTGTTGGCGGAATTGATGATGTTATTGTTGATGATAATTGGTGAATAGTGACGGTGTGGGGAGACCGCAATTGTTGTTGGAGTGTTAGGAAACTATCTAGTTCTTCGGAAAATTGGATATTATCAGGGGAGTTGTTGGTGGAGCGTTCATTATTGAATGGGGAGTATGTTGGGATACTTGAGAAGGAGTGTAGGTAGATGTATGTTGGCTATCGGATTGTATAGGTTGGAAAGGAAGTTTTGAAAATTTTGTTGAACTGGTCGGGGTATGGGTAGAAGTGGATGGTTCTCAATCGGCGATTTCGTCGGGGGCTTCAACATCAGAATTATTGAATTGTGAAATTGTTGTATAAATTGTGATATCTGAGTTTGTGTCAGAACTCATGCCGGATGATGTGTTAGCTTGTGGTGAATCAGGTGTCGGAAAGCAAAAAGTGGGATAATAGAGAGTGGATTTTGGAGGTTGGCAGGTGGGAGTTTGATCGGTGGAGTGATCCAACTTGTCTGCTCATCGTAGGCTAAAAAAATGATTATTTTGAGACTGAAAAGTGTGGTATGGGCTGTTTAATGATTTATTCGTATTTATCGTCAATTGAAGGTTGTTGTGTCATTATGTGTTGGATGGGGCTGTATGTGGCTGGGTCTTAAATTTAGGGGGTTTGTGATTGCTAAGTTTCAAAAATTTCGGGAGACTAAAGATAATGGATGATTATTTGGCAAATGGGGTGCCGTAGGTAATGGGTTTGTAGTATTATTTGAGTCATTGTATGTGTTAGGATTTGTTGATAGTTTTGTATTGTATTCTTTAATTTGTGCATCTAGGAGGATTTTTTTTATTGATGATGAAAATATTCCAAAAACTCCCGCAAATAATATCCGTGCTAAGCTGGCTGGTCTGTTTACTTGTGTATGTATTGCGCATGTGCTATAGATTCCTTTTAATAATGAAAAAATAAATCCAATAAAATTAAACATTGCGTATAAGATAGTCAATCTTTCTAAGATGTAATATGGCTATCCTAGAAAAGCTAAGACTTTGTTTTTCAAATTTACAGAACTAAAATTATTAATTGATGATATATCTTGTGGTCGAAATTTTTCACCGATTTAATATATGTAATCTTTGATGTCTTCAAAGTCTCCGCTGTAATCTTGTGCGTAAATATCTGAAAATCCTGCTGTTTCTGCAAGTTTTCGTAAATTTTGTCTATTGATTGTCGTTGTATAGTGTCCATTTGTGTTAGTAGTTCTTGAAACTGTTGTGTTCTTATGTGATGTTGTATATCGGATTTAGAATATATACCTATTGATTGTAAATCGATATTTGGGTTGCGAGCGATATCTCGAATGCTTTCTGGTGAAATTTTTTTTAGTGGCTGCATGAGTGTAGGGCTTGGTGTAAGTAGATAGTATTTATCTTCGTCAGGGTTCAGTTGTACGACGTTGTGGCTATTTTCTGATCCAAATGGGACTGCGGTATCCCAAAAATATGTTCGTCTTGAAAATGTATCAACAAAATGTACTTTATTTTTGTAGAATATGGGGATTCTTTTGTAACAACATTTGTCTTCGAAAACATATAGTGGTGATATTTTTTAGTGCAATTATAAAGCCATAAAATGTTTCCTTCATAGTCAGGGAAATTTTATCTATTTCCGGATAACAAATATTCTGCGTATGGTATTTTGAGTACTGCTAGTGCGAGTGAATGTAGAATTTGTGTTATTTCTAATTCGCATAGTTGATGGAGTGTTTATAATTCGGAAAGTGACATTTCTTGGAAAACTCTACCAATTTCAAATCTAAGTGAATATCATAATGTATTGCGCCAAAAAAGGTATTGTTCATTAATGATAGTTGTAGTAAATGTGTGCTTTCACTGTCGTATGGTTCTAGTCTTCCACCAGGATTTCCTGTGTTTTTGCGGAGGTTCATTGGGATGTATGATGTATCTTCGTTTATTAGGTGATGTTTGGCATAGGGGACAATTTATTTTTTCGGTGGTCATGTCAAAACCTTTGTCGTATTCAACAAGTATTTCGGAGTATTGTGTTTTGTAGAGTGGGTTTTTGTAATTACATGCAAATTCTGTTTCGTGAAGTATTTGAAAACGTGTCAATTTATTTTCGATATTATGGATGTTTCTAAAATTAGTACTTAGTCTTTCAATTTGGTTGATTTTTTCAAATGGGATTGATTCAATATAAAATTTTGGTGAAATTGAATCATTCTAGCGTGTATTTTTGCAACTTGGAAAATTGTGCAGGTTTCTTCAGGAAACCATACTATGGTTGCTTTTGTGCGTGTTGTAGGATCGCAATATCCTTGGTCATTTTTGCAAGGGAGTCTAATGTCTTGGTAGAGGGTTGTGTCGTCTTTTAAATCTCGTGTTAGTTGTAATTTTTCAAGGTGTATTTTCCAATCAAAAAACATTATTTCTTGATATCCTTTATTTTTTGTATCTGCTTTGCAATTTGAGGGATCATTGATACCTATGTGTGGTATCCAGTGTTTATCATGGAGATCGTATGTTAGTCTTCCGTGTGTTCCATGAAAGGGGAAATTTCTGTCTAGTCTAATGTGACCTTGGTATTTTTCAAGTTCTGCTTGATGTGCTGAGTCTGGGAAAACTTGAAAATTTTAATTTAAGTTTTCTATTTGTTTCATCGTTTTGTGTTAAGTTTAACCGTCTAAGTTCTTTCTTACAATCTTGAGGGTAAAGATGTAGTAATCTTTCTATATTACTCTGATTGAAAGAATCGTGGTCTTGTCGGTTTTTATTTCCGTTTGAGACTTGTGAGCAATGTACTTTCTTTTCGGAAAATGTTGCTGTAAACTTTTATCCTGTTAATGTTGTTGTCCAAATAACCTGTTAATCGGTTACTTTCTTGATGTTGTCCAAATAGTCGGGGAGGTGCTACGAAAGTATTCCAATCTAATCGTAAGGGATATTTGACGATGATTGTTCTCGGTATCTAGCGTCGAGGTTGTTTGGAAAATTTAAGGGGAAAAGTGTTGGTGAAACTTGACTTATTGATGGTGTTGACGGAATTGAGAGTGTTTCTGGCATTGATGATAGTGTTGTATCAGAATAAATATCTATTGGTTCATTTACTATATTCGGTTCACCTTGTGTATATGAAGGTGTTGTCCAGTATGGTGCTCTTTCTGTGGTGTCTGGGGGATTAAAAGAATTCTCTCGGATTTGTTGTGCTGTGGGGGTTGAACCTAGGTAGTCTGAGGGTATATTTGAGATGCTTTGTTGTGAAAGAAGGTTGGGAGTTTCTGGTAGTGTACTGCTTGAAAGTTCTGAGGTAATTGGTGTTGGTGATTGAGGTATATTAAAATGAACTCTGGGGGTTTGAAAACTTCTTTTTCTTCGCGGGTGTATAATTTGTCTATGTATATCAGGTGTATTTTGATTTTGGCTGTTATGTCTAACTCGATTGAGACCTTGTTGCAGGGTGGTGTATAAGTTATTTGTTGGTTCACTTAAAGATGCTTGTCGATGAACTGGTTCTAGTGGTTCTGATAAGCGTGCGTGTCGTTCCTCAAAAGTATATGGATTGTCTTGAAAAGAAATGCGTGTTGATGTTTGAGGATTATTTGTAGTTGTAGGTGTTATTAGGCTTTCTGGGGATGTGGTTGGTGGGGGCTGGTTTTGGTGGTGGTTGATTAGCAGGTTTGGAAAAATTATGAATTTTATTTTTTTCTGAAAAGTTTGTGTTTATTATAATATTCTTCAATGAAGAGTATCAAGCGGATGGTTGCTAGGGCAAAGGTGACTATTGCTTTTTTTATACATCTGCATACTGTCATGATGAGGGAGATTAAAAATGTGAGAAAAATTATGTATAAAAGAAAAATATCTGTTCGACTGAAAATAGTTCGTATCATTTAGATAGATTGTACGTATTCGTACCTGTAGATGTGGTCAAGGATTTGGGAGAGTTGGAGGTAAATGTCCAATAGGGAATAAAAAAATTTAAAAATATTGCAAAAAATATAGAAATTAATATTATGAATTAAAAAGTTTCAATGAAAAAGTATATCAAAAATTGAAATAGATTGAAAAATTTTGTGAAGAGGTTTAGAAGTTTTTGTTTTATTTGATCATTTGTTATGGAAAGAAGCATTTACGAAGTGATTTGTTCGTCAAATATTTTTTAAAGTTTTGAGACGAAATTCAAGGGTGGTCGGATTATTTATTGATTTTTTGACAAGTGCGTTGAGTTTCGTGAAACATTGTTGAGGGCTATTTTATTGGTGTTCGGGAGGTCTTCATAGTATTGTTTTCATTTGTTGAACAAATGGGGGTAACTTTAAAATATTTGTACCTTAGGCCAACTGATCATGGGTCTTTTTTACTTTAGACTAATCTGCCATTTTTGGTTGGGGGACTTTTGAGGTCTGAATTGGGAAAATATTGTTGATTTTTTGGAAAAATCTGATAGGGGAGGGTTATAATATTAAATTAGTGTTTATTTTAGTTGTCAAGTTTTAGCAAGTTGCCTCTTTTTGACCTAGAGGATGTAAAGTTATAGTTATAATATGCCTGGAGGTTAAATTTACCGGCTAAATAAATTTGTGTTAGAGATAGAAAGGTGACAATTTGAACAATTTCTTTTGGTTGAATCTGAACTAGAACTGATTGATGTTATTATCAGCATGTTTTTTTTACAGAAATGTGAAGGTGTTAAGTGATTTAAAAGAATAGTTACCTTAATCTTTAATCTTGATTTTTTCTGAAATGCAACTTTCTTTAATTTTTAGATTGTGGGATGAATGTTTCATAGTTTTTTCGTGGTTGACTTCTAAAACGTGATAATTCTCTATGTTTGGATTTTTGTTTTTGATCCTGTGGTAAAAATTTTTCTGTTAATTTTCTTTTTTTCTTTCTTCTCGAGGTATTTTTGGTTCTGGTGTGTTTGATCTCTGAGGGTCTTTATTTTGCTGTTGAATTGTTTTTCTATTTGTGAGTTATTTTGAGTTATGTGTAAACCTGTGAAAGAATATAATTGATTTAATTCGCGAAGTGCGTATTCGTTTGGATAATAAACTAAAAGGTTGTTACGGTGTTGTATGATTTCCTTCTTGCTGGAGTCAGTAAGTTTGTAGGTTACTTCAGTAGGTTTATCATTTATTTGGCATGGTCCTTTTCGAAGTGGTTGTTATTTTTCGGATATTCCTTTTTGTGTATTAAAATTAGGTATTAAAACAAATGTTCCAATTTTTAAGTGTGTGGCTGGCATGAAGCGTGAAATAATTTGGTTATTTATATTTTGCCTTGTCACAATTTTCTGTTACTTTTTTGTAGGTTTTATTGTGTTTTTTATCTCTTTTTAAAAATCATTCGTTATGTGTACCGGAAGCTAATTTAGAATTTTGTGGATGATGAAAGGGTTCTTCATCATGTATGTGTAACGGTAGGTTATAATAATTGAACCCTTGTTGGGTTGACAATAACCTTGTGCATTTTTATGAGCGTTTGCTGTATACATGATTGGTTTTCGTGGCTTTTGAATAAAAACCATTTCGTATGGTGACATTCCTAAAGTTGTTGTAATTTGTGAATTATGGGACAATGGGAATAATTTTACATCTGTTGACCTTTCAGTACATCGTGTATCATTACCATTAATGATGCATCTGAGGTATTCTTGTAGTGAACAGTTCATACCTTCGACTAATCCTTTTGTCCAAGGTGCATGAGATGTACTTGGTTTATGTTTGATATTATATAGGTGGCATATTGTGATGATTTCGTTTTTAATGAATTCTGTGCCGTTATCGGTGAATAGTTTTTGTGGTAGTCCAAAATTTGCTATCCAATGTTCGTAAAGTGTTTTGTATGCGTAGTAAGCATTACAATGTGGTACTGGGTTGATTGCTACGTAGTGTGTAAATGCATCAACAATTACCATAATATAAGAATTTCCTTCGGAAGATAATGAAATTGGTCCTTTTGTGTCGAATGAAATTCTATGATTGAAATTTAGACTTTTTCCTTTGAAATCTTGTTTTGTTGCTATTTGTTTTTGATTTGGATAAGGTTTATTTAACTGACATATGTTGCAATCGTTGCATAATATTTTAATCCAAATATTGGTGCATTTGGGAAGTAAAAATTTTGTGTAAAATTTGAAAATGTCTTTTCTGATCCTGAGTGTCCTTCTGTATGTTGCGTATGAGATACGTCAAATGCTATTAGCAGCATGCTAAGGGGGAGACAGGGTACTTCAAAATCAGGTGTCTGATATTCTAAAAGTTCTGTGGTTTCATTAATAGTTGTATTATTGTAGTTTCTAAAGTATTGGAGGAGTGTTTTATTTCCTAAAATTGTTGTATCAGCTTTTGTTGGTTTTGTTTTATATTTGTGCCATGATTTGAATTGGTGAATTACGCGATCAAAGTTTTGATAATTCTGTAAGAACTGTAGTGTAATTTTTTCTGTTGGTGGTAAAAAAATATTTTCAACTTCTATTTTTGATAGAAGAATTGTGTCGAGTGGGTCATGAAGATCAAAAACTTGATTTATCGTGTATTTTGAATTATTTATTGGTGATCCTGATAATATTATTTCATTAGTTAAATTTTCTCCTTCTATCAATGGAAAGGTGTCTTTTTTTGTGTGGTTGTTGTTTGATTGTTTTTTGTTGCGTGTTATTTTTTATCCAATGTGAATAAGGAAGTGGTTTGAATGTGGATGTTTCTAATACATCTACCTCATTGTGGTTATTTCGACAATCTAATTAGAGTGGGAAATGTTGTAGGTTATTTATTTGTGACTTATCTATATCACTTTTTACTGCATATTTTCATTCCAATCTGGGTGATGTTTCATTTTTTGCAACATAGAATTTAATATTTTGTGGTATTTCAACTGTAGTTTTTCGTGTAAATAGTTCAGGTGGTGTGTTTTTTCTACTTAATGTATCTGGTAGTGCAACGCTTTTTCCTGCTGTCCAAGCTATATGTAGGTTTGGGAATTTCATTAAAATTAAATGAAATCTATAAACTCTATGGTTTGGGTTTGATTTCTGTGTTAAGAGAATTATTATGGGTTTATGATCTGTAAATAGAAATGTTGGATGTTTAGATCTAAGTATAAGAATATCATTTTCGGTAAATGTGTATATTATAGCTGTGCATTATCTCATGAGAGTAGAGAGTCGTAGTTCAGCTTGTGTAAATAAGCGAGAATTTGCCGATATAAGATTC
Source organism: Symsagittifera roscoffensis (assembly GCF_963678635.1). NCBI lineage: Eukaryota > Metazoa > Xenacoelomorpha > Acoela > Convolutidae > Symsagittifera > Symsagittifera roscoffensis. Next base: position 18,827,113 of record NC_087071.1, on the reverse strand, counting down.
ATTTTGTTTGTTCCACTGTGTGATTGTAGTAATGCTGCGCCGATGCCAAAGTTTGAAGCATCACACTTTGCATAAAATGGTTGATTCGGGTCAGGGATTGTTTTTGATATCTGTTCTGTTAACAATTTTTTTATTTCTTTGAATCTTGTTTGATGTTCGGTGGTCCATTCGAAGATATTTTATTGTCTAAAGATGTTATAGAAAGGTCTTAAGTTTAATTGCATTTTGCATACAGATTTTCTTTTTATTTGTGGGTGGTTGAAGTTTCTGAATCGCGTGTATTTGTGATTTCAATGGAGTTATAGTAGTACTTTCGATAATGTGGCCAAGAAATTTTACGCGTGTTAAGCAAAAATGTGATTTGTCTGGAGCTGCTTTCATGTTTTCATTTTTGAGTATTTGATGATTTTGTTCTAAAATTGTAAACATTTCGTCTTTCGTTTGTGATTGCATGAAAACATCATCTAAGTATGTGATTGCATGTTTTTTGAGTATAAGTGGTCTAAAACTTTTACTCATAAAAGCTGAAAAAGCTGCTGGTCATTTGTAAAAACCATAGAATAATCTATTAAATTCCTATTGTTGATTTCCAATAACAAATTGAGTTAGTCGTCGTGACTGTTCGTCTAGTGGCATTTGATTGTATGCACTATTCATTTCTGCGGTTGTGAAGTATTTACCATTTATTTTGGTTAGAATTACTTGAATAGGTTCAATGGGCCAATTACATTTAGTTTCGTCAATTAGTAAATTGAGGTATCTAGCATCTAGAACGATTTTTAGTGATTTCCCTTTAGCTAAGATGATAACTGGGTTGATAAAGGAGTTACCTTTTGGTTGTTCCTTTTTGTTTACTGGTGATATAATTTCATATTGTTCTAAAATGTCAAGTAGTCTGTTTACTTTATCTTGTAAGTGTATCGGTACTTTACTTGCACGTTGTTTTTTGAAAACTGCATCAGTTTTTAAAGGTAAATGTAGTGGTGAACTATTTTTGCCAACATCGAATTTGGATGCTGCATAAACTGTAGGGAGTTTTAATAACAGTTCGGCTAATTTATCGAATTCTTTTTGTGTTATTTGGGAATTTTGAAAATTAAACATTGTTTGAAACTTTTGATGTTCTTCTGTATAATGTGATTCTTTAAATGTTGGTTTAAAATATGGTGTTTTTGTGAAGTAGTCAGTGTTTCTTTTTTGTTGCTTATTATTTTGTTTATTGATAATTCTTCTTCAAGAATTGTGGGTTGACATGTCTAGTAATTGTAATATATTATTGACTCGATATGCTACTTCAGTTGTGGGTGAAGTTGTAGCATTTGTTTGACAGTATCCTAAGAGTCCTAAGGGTAGTGTTATCTGGTATGGTGAATTGTTATAAACGTGTAATGAAATAATATCTGAATTTGAATGTTTCATGTATTTTATGGATGAGATTGTGATTCTAAAAAATTTAAGGATTGGTTTAAATTCAAGGTCTGTCATGAAGAGATGTTGTTTGTTTTTGGTTCCTATCGCACTGGTGGACTTGTTTGATTGAAAAATTATATACATTTCCTGATAGTGGTTTCAGGTATTTTCGTTCCTGATTGTAAAAAGGATAAAATTTGGAGAAAAATGGTGGTTGTTTGCTTAATCTTTGAAACAATGTTAAGGATGGGTTTTTTGTTCTTGTGTATTTATCTTTTATATGAAGTTTGCTATTTAAAATGTTTATTGTGGGAATCTACTTAGTTATAAATGGTATGCCAATGATATTGTATTTTATGTCTGTAATGTGAAATGTTTGTTTAAATGGTTTGTTTAGTATTTTATTCTGTTCCCTTGTTCTATTGGGAACAAGGAAAAGTTGGATTTTTCCGTAATTTACTAATGTTGATCCTTGTGATGTTGCCAATTTACTGGCGGTTTTTATAGGTGTTAGGATTGGGTGTAACAATTTGATTCCATTCCAAGTAGGGATGTTAATAATATTTGATTTTGCTCCTGAATCAATTAAAAAGTCAATTTCAACATCGGGTGGTTGAAATTCTTTACTTTTTGGGCTTTCTAAGAGAAATGAGATTGTCCAAATTTTTTCTCTTGGCTGTTTTTTTTGTATATTTTGGTAAATGTGATTTAAACATCAGCGTTGTTTTTCGTTATTGACACCTGTACTTATTTCGTTTACATTCTGTTAATTTGATACATCGTTTCTTATGGGTCTAGTATAGTAGTCTTGAAGAAGTTCCGATTGATTTTCGTAAATGTGTGAACTAAAGGGTAGTTTGTATATATTGGGTTCGTAGTCGTTTTCTTCTGTGATCATATTAACTGAGATAGTGTTATTTGTATCACTCTCGCTGTCTGTTGATTCACAATTATTGTGGTTTAATTGTAGTTGGGTACTTTCTGTGTTGTCAATACCAGGGTTGTCGTTATTGTTTTTCGTTTCTGAATCGCGTGTATTCGTGATTTCAATGGAGTTATAGTAGTACTTTCGATAATGTGGCCAAGAAGTTTTAAGCGTGTTAAGCAAAAATGTGATTTGTCTGGAGCTGCTTTCAAGTTTTCATTTTTAAGTATTTGATGATATTGTTCTAAAATTGTAAACATTTCGTCTTTCGTTTGTGATTGCATGAAAACATCATCTAAGTATGTGATTGCATGTTTTTTGAGTATAAGTGGTCCAAAACGTTTACTCATAAAAGCTGAAAAAGCTGCTGGTCCTATGTAAAAACCATAGAATAATCTATTAAATTCCTATTGTTGATTTCCAATAACAAATTGAGTTATTCGTCGTGACTGTTCGTCTAGTGATTCATATCTGCGTGAACTAAATGTGTGAACTAAAGGGTTGTTCGTATATATTGGGTTCGTAGTCGTTTTCTTCTGTGATCATATTAACTGAGATAGTGTTATTTGTATCACTCTCGCTGTCTGTTGATTCACAATTAATGTGGTTTAATTGTAGTTGGGTACTTTCTGTGTTGTCAAAACCAGGGGGATCTGAAGTTGTTTCTTCAGTTATTTGTACCTGATTAATTTTTCGCTGATGTTATGGCGTGTTACTTCTATATTTGTGTTGGGAATCGGGGTAACGATTGTTGTTTCGATAAGGGGATTGAGAATAATTTCTTCGATTGTTATAGTTGGGAATCCTATTTTGTAAGTTGTTTCGTGGCATATTATAGTAATTGTTATTTTTTCGTTGATAATTAGATCTGTCATAGGAAATGTTTCTTGATCTATTGTTTTGGTAACGTTGGTTTCTGTTATTTGAATAATTTCTATTTCTGTTATTCGAGTAGTTGCTATTTCTATTGTATGATGAATTACGTGATCTATCGTTTGAATAGTGTCTATTTCTAGAATTTGAATGGGAACTGGTGTCAACAAATTCTCTACTGTTTGAATTCGATCGTGAATAGTTGTTTCTTTACTGGTTATTTTGGCTATTTGATCGACTATATCTGTTTTGTGAGAAATTTCGTGAATTTCTTTGTTCTGGTGATCTACCTCTATAATTAGAGTTATTGGGTGATTGGTTTCTTGAGTAATTTGAATTATTTGGGAGTGGTTTACCAGAGCTGTTATTACTATGTATACTTTTGATTGGTAAATTTTGATCCTTTTTCATGTATTGGTAGAATTATTTGTTTGGCTCTTTGTACTTTTGTGGTTTATTTTGATTATCTTGTTGTTTTTGTCTACATTTGGCAATGCTATGTCCGTATCTTTGACAATGATTACACCGTTTCTTGAGAGATAGTTCACCTTTGAAATTTGGATTTTTCTAATATATGTTCAAAATATCAGTGATTTTTTCAGTTATGTCTATATCTGAATCGTGTATGTTGTTTGTTTGTGTGGTATTTGTTTTGATTCTATTAATGTATTGTAGTTTAAGATTTTCTGTTTCTTCAAGTTTTATTGTGATTTCTGCTTGTTCTAATTTGTCAACTAGTTTTCTGAAGTCTAAATCTGGTTCTCGAATTGATGAGGGATGTGATACTCTCTTTTTATAGCAATTTTTCTTAATTGGGTTGTTAGAGTCATAATTAAAAATTCTGTCATTTTCGTGTTTTTATAATCATGAGTGTTTAGTGAATATGCTTTTCGAACTAGTGTTTCAATTCTAACTGCCAATTGTTTAATTGTTTCCTTTGGTAGTCTGCGAATTTCATTGCATAAAACTCTTTGGTGTTGTTTATTTCTTTTTGAATCAAAGATTTTTGAAAATTCTTGTGTAAATCTTTTCCAATTTGTTTTTAAACCTATTGTTAGAACTGAAAACCATTTCTGAGCTGCGCCATCAAGTGTTGTTTGGATTAACGCTGTGCGTCTATGTATCCAATTTTGATGGAGTGGTGTACTACTTGGTTCAGGTCCGAGATTTAAAAATAAATTTGCTGTGACTGCATTTAAATAGTCTTCTACAGAATATTCAGGGTCCGTGCCTGTGAATACCATTAGTGGTTTATTTGATGTTATTGATGATTCACCCATTAGGTATGGATTCATAGTCATTTGTAGTGATTCTGCGGCATTTAGCATTTGTGAGAAATTTGTCAGTTGGTTTTGCATTTGCGTTGGTTAATAATAATCAGTATTTGCTGGATTTTGTGAATAAAAATTATTATTTTGAAGTTCGTAATTTGATCTAGGTTGTCGCACATGTTGTTCTCGTGTATATGGTTCAAAATTATCTGGTTGATTTACGTGATAAGTCTGGAGTCTTTTGTTTTGAGAATTTTGTTGATGGTTTTGGTCATGAAAATCGTCATCATCTGATGAATGAAAATTAGGTGTATAGTAAGGTCTTTTTTGTTTATATTGGTATGGTTTTTTACTACTTTTATTTTGTTGAAAAAATGGATAGTTTTCACTTGGGTCTGTTGGAAAACGTGGGTTATCATTAAAATTTACAAAATTTGATGTGTGTTGTGAAAATGAACAATTAGGCTGATTTGTACGAAGAGCTTTAGATGTTTGCGATCTATTTACATAATCACAATTGTGTTCTGCAAAAAAATTTCTGGTAAATATTCTTGGTTTTTGTGGTCATTTCGTCATTGGTCTAAATGTCCTGTAATCCATATCTGAATATTTTGGAGCAACCGAGGGTTTAACTGTAGATTGTAATGTTGCTTGGGTTAACATTGAAGTCTTTGGTTTTGGCGTTGTAAGATTTGAATGTATTGGTGAAATACTCTGTTGTGTGGTTGTTACAATAGTTTCAACTATTTCTTCATTTATGAAACGTGATGGTGTTTGAATATCTTGTTGTGTAAGATTTCTAGTTCCATTTAAGTTTTTTTGTTGCACAAGAGTTGGATTTAAACTATTATTTTGTTGTCTATCAGGTAAAAAATAAATTATAGTTTAAAGGTGTTGCATCTTTTGTTAGTGGGATTACTTTTATATAATCTTTGTGAATCGTTATTGTACTGATTGCTTGACTTGAGATGTCTATTGGAATGTTCAGAAAAAATGTATGAGACCATTCAGGCTTGTGCAATTAGATCAATATTGTGGGTAGAATAGTCTATTATAATTCATGCTAAGATTTTTAATAAATCGTGTTTAACATTTGTTAAAATTTCGTTATTTGAAAAATTTTCACAGATTGCATTTAAAAATGCTGAGAATGCGGCAATTTCGTTTCTTACATTTGTGTGTCTTGATGTTTGAACCGGTGATGTGCTTTCGGTTTCTTTCTTTTCTATTATAGATAAAAAATTATATATTATTGCAAAAACATCGTTAGTGAAAATTGAATTTGCTCTCTGTGAATTTTGATGTTGTATGTTTTTAGTGTATTCTGTGAATACTTTTGAAAATTTTAAATCGACATATTCAAATACTTTGGATAACATATTTGCCATGGAAGTTTCTTGTTGTACTGAGTTCTATGGTGTAAATTCCATTTTGTTGTGTTAAGTTACATATTCCTTTTATGTAACGATCGACAGTTTGTCTTTTGATTTTTATTTCTGGGAATCCTGCTTTACATGGGCTAATTCCTTGTTTAAATATATTAGCGATTAGGTTATGACAAATTTGTGTTTGTCCTCTGTCTTCAGTGAGCGAAATGATGATAAATGAGAAAACCGAGTCTTCGTCTGGACTTTTGTCACTTGGGCTTTGACTCATTTTTTCGTTTTATGACTGTCAGTGCGTAATGTTCAATGTGTCTGATTGGTTGGTTCCAACTGTATTAAACGTACTGGTTTATTTTTGTATATCTTTTTTATTCTTCTTTTTCCTTGTTTTGATGAATGTGATGTAGCTTCTGAATCGGAAAAGTATAATTGATCATAAACTGGGTGATTTTTTTAACTGTATCTTTTAGTTTGTAGAGTGCATCTAAACCGCTGACTTCTGATTCGCAGACAGCGTTTCTACGCTTTGAAAATCTTTTTCGTGAAATTTGTCTTTGCTTGCTTAAAACTTTTTTTTATTGTTTGACGTTTTGTGCGAATATATCCGATTCTTTGTTTATGCGGTGTAATTACAAGATCGTATGTTTCGTTATTTATTTTACAATTAGGTAGTACGATTGTTTGTTTATTTCCTAATTTGTTCAGTGACATAAGGTTTAGGATGAGGGGTGCAAGATTGTTATTAGTGATTTTAAAATCCTAGACTGTTAGTCCTTACGATTTTTTTTTGGTTAGCCTAACTTGGGTCTTTTATGTAGGGTTAGAGAGAAAAGTATATATCGACTCCGAAGAATGATTTTTACTTTCTCGTGGCTATTCTAAGTTAAAGTGTTAACTTACTTAATCTTACTTAGGGGTAGTGATTGTGTTCAAGGGTTGGAGAATAGCAAATCGATCCACAAGGTTCAGGTATAATTAGAACACAGGTAGTTCGTTAGGTACTATTTTAGCACTTACTAAGATTTAAGGTTTAGCCTGGGTCAGGTAAGAGGGGTGATTAAGTGAAGGATGAATAACCGAAGTTCTTCACTGTTTAGCTTAATTTGAATGGTTAGTGTGTTTGAAAACTTTCTATTAGTCCTGGGTCTTTTTAGAAAGGGTTGGGGTGTGAATCGACGTTTGAGGTCGTTAGATACTTTATTATTGGGTGGGGGGAACAAAATTGCTCTTTTTAGATCAAAGGATAGGCCTTGATGATCGGTATATAATGTTTAATGATATAAAATGGATATAGTTTAATTTTTAATGGAGATCCAAGGGAAGCCTAGATGATCCGGTTTAAGATTGTATAAATTGAGATGAAAGAAAGATAATGCTTTAGATAAGGTTTTAAAGATAATTTAAACTTATTTGATAAAAATTTTAGTGTTTGATGATTTTGTAATTTAAATGTTTGCTATTATGTTTAGGTGATGAAGCTGGAGATGACACGATGATTTGCATAAACTAATAATTTATGATCAGGTTAACTAATTTTTATTTTTCTTTTAATAAATATATTTTTCAGATTATCTTTTGAATCTTACCGCAGTTTAGGAGGAAACGATTTGAGATGTTTTTATAAATTGTTATTGTACAATAGTAAATAGAAGTTAGCGCCTGTAGTAATCATTGAAGATGTTTCTTCAAGGGTTCTATGTTTGCAAATGAAACTCAAATGTTTGCTAATTTCTTTGCTATTAAAATCCTAAATATAAAAGTTTGGTCTGGCTTTCGCTGTACGACCATGAAACTTAATGGTAATTTCCTTCGTAGTTGCAGATCGTCTCTTGTCCGAGATCTTCTTCCAATACCTGGTGTTTCTATTATTGTGCGAAATAGCGGTTCTGATCTATTGAGTCGTAGAGACATTTCAATTAGGTTATTATCATGTAACATTTTGATAATATTTTTGTCTAATTCTAATCTTAGTAGTTCTAAACTAAAATGATTTTTAAGGTCTTGATCGAGTTTTATGGTCGCACCAGATGAGTTATGTTCTAGGTGTAACTCATAGAGTAATTTCGGATAAAGTACACCGTCTGCTCGTCACGCTATCTTATTTTCGGTCGGATAGATTCTTGCAACTTCTTAGTCTAATACCGATCCTAATCTTACTCTTATATCTACTAGTCTCATGGTGTTTAACTTGTCTCTGCTAGGCTCAAAAGATCTAGAGTATACTGTTTTATTGCGATTGCTAAAGTTCTCTTGGAGAGGTAAATAATTTCTAAGTTAAATTCAAATCTCTCTGGTGCTGAAATTACAAGTAATTTCAGCACTTTCAAATAAGTGGATAGTTAGTTAGATGGATCGTGATTGGTTAATATTAAATACTTTATAGAGATAAAATATTCAATGTATAACCAAAGAATAAATATAGTTTATAGATGGTATTTTTCATGACTAGTATTTTTTCAATCCTTTGAAAAAATACTAGTCATGAAATTTTCCTACATTTTGCTAAAATGGTGTCAATGAAGTTTCAAAGAACTTTCTTCTTTTTCTTTCATAAAAATCGATGTATAGTACTAATTGTAAAAGCATTGTAATTTTTGTTCTGTTGATAGCCTAGAAGTCGTAATACGTTTGCTGACCATTGAACAGACCAAAAACCAACTGATTAGGTCGAAAAAACCATGAAATTATTATATCGGAGGTCAGCCAGTCGTAAAATGGGACTTATTGTTCTTTCCATCACTGAGTAGTTTTTTGATGAACCTCACAGCGTTATGCAAAAAACAACGGCAAAAAAAGTTCAAAGAAAAAAAAGCAATTCTTTAAAATTGGAGTATGTTATATGATTGACATATTCTGATAAACTTATTCGAATTAGAAAAAAAAACTGTTTTTTTCTTAAAACTTTTAATGGGCTAAAATTTGAAATCTGAAAACCTCGTTAAAATCTGAAGCTTTTGCGCTGTTCGCACAACCGTACTCAGAGAACATATCGAGAGTAAAAAATGTCTGGACTTTTCCAGACAATAAAGCAATTTAACAATATTTAAAAAGCCACACTATCTTTGAAACTGCTTTTGTTTGTTCAGAGAAGTAATTCTTTTCTTTTCTTTTTTAGAAAAGGCAACTCAATAGCATATCAAATTCCTGTCAGGGAAAAATGTCACTGTGAAATTGGCAAAGTTTGTGGGGCAAGATTTAACAACAAAACGCGTAAAAATTGTAAACTTTGGTTATTGACGTTAAATAGACGTAATTTTTAGAGATATCTAACAGGCAAACCGATTTAATGGTCAAACTAAAAAGAACGGGCAAATCGTTTGACTTATAATTTATTTGTTGATATTCAAAAAAAAATTCTGAGATGAAGATACAGCACTCTTGGACTGCACATGCAAACACACACTCTGGATTGACCACCGTAGACCAAAATTGCTAAACATACAATTCCCTTAAGTCTTTGAAAAAATACTAGTCATGAAATTTTCCTACATTTTGCTAAAATGGTGTCAATGAAGTTTCAAAGAACTTTCTTCTTTTTCTTTCATAAAAATCGATGTATAGTACTAATTGAACGCGAAATTTTTTGTCAAAAAATATGCTAATCTTATAGCTTTCGTATATGGAAGTTGTATGAATAGCGTTTTTTTTTATGGCTACAACAAAAATTTTTGAAATTGCCCCATAAATATTTTGAACTTTTTCAATCGCAAGCGATTTTTGTTCTGAAACAAATAGTTTCCCAAAAAAAGTTTGCAAAAATTAGTTTTTTGTGTGCATAACGTAGTCGTGGAATTTTTTTCGTCTCTTTGGATACTTTTTTCACAAACACTAAAAACTCCTATTTTTTTTTGCATGGCATATTCATGTATGTCTGAATTATTGTCTGATATTTTGAAAATTCAAATTTTGAAAATTTATGCAAACATTTAAAAGTTTGGTGCTTTTGGTTGATGATTTGTTTAGTTAAATTCAATTCAATATAAAATTCAGGTCGTTTCTAGTGCATTGTACATGAGAGACAATAAAACCTTTGGCTACTCTAAATTTGGCGAACCATGGTTTTTTGCACTTGTGATCGTTCACGAACACATATAAGTATTTTGAGAAAGTAAATTTTAAAAAATCAAGCTCATGTGAAAATGACAATACAAAATCACTAAAAACAATCACTAACCACAGACTTTTCATGTAATTTTCTGTTTTTTGTGGAATTGCAGGAAAAAAGAATGATTAGCTTTTTTCCATATATGTAAAAAGTATGATTCGCAATTTTGGTCAGCCCAGGCACGTAAAGCATATCATAACATACATGTGATATAGAATAACCCCTTGATGATACTTCAAAGGCACTCCAAAGTTTTGACTTCACTTTTTGTGTAAAACAATGCTTGGAATTGAAAAAAGAAGAAAATCCTCAAAAAATAAACAAATTGCTTGTTTTTAATGTAAATATCCGCTCAGATAATTATACACATTAGACGTTTAGTACAGTGGAATTTGACAAGTTTTTAATCCAGTATTGCTTAAAAAAAACCAAATAATTTTCAGTTTGAATACTAGCTATAAACCTTCATTTTCATTCTGTCTTGAGACAAATTTCAAGTGAAAGTTTTACGCTGATGGAAAATTGTAAAAAATAATTCAAGTAACAAAAATTCAAAAATAATGTGAAAAATAACAAAAACGTTGAATCTTAAAAAAACATGTTGAAAAGGGATGTTTTAAAATGCAGTTTCTTTAGTTATATCCTTTTTTCCAGATTTTTTTTCAAGTTAGGAATGGAGAAAAATTTTGATAATGATATCAAAAACAAATTATCCAGATAAGATTTCAGCGCAAACTGGAAATTTTTTTGGCAATCTTGAATGAATAAGGGATTAAATGAGATTGAGTTTTTCTTCATTAATTCAGAATTATGTTTATTTGAAAAATAAACTTTTTTAAGTTCTTTTTGTTGAAGGTGACAATTAATTTTCAGCTTTCAAAGAAACTTCTTTTTTCATTTGGAAATCATTGAAACACTGAGGCTAAATTTCCTATGCTTTCTTACATGGTAAAGTTTCTAAGCTTTTTAATAGTGAGTGGCTTTTAAAATTTCCAGATTTTTTATAAACAACCTGGGATTTATTTGATTAACGTGTAAACAGTTCTATATTTCGATTTAAAAAATAAGCAAATTGAGCTAAACCAAAAGATTTTTGGCCCTTTTAACACCCTACAGGATGCTGAAGCATCAGTTCTGGCTTCGAATAGCATTTGAAGCGAAGCTTTTCAAAAACATCAGTTTGTGTTTTCTTACGAATTTTTTAAAAAATTTTCTAGCAATATTTGAAATTGTTTGATGAGAAAAAAGTTTGCATTTTTTTAAATATACTGATTTCACTGGTTTTGCTATAGATTTTTGGAAAAACTGAAGCTTTTTGCTGCTTTCACAACATTTGTAGATCTAGTCGGAAAAATAACAGGAAAATATTCGGTGATAAAACTTTAGAAACGTACTTCATCGGCGAACCGCTTGCGTGCTTCTTGAGACCTCGTTAGATTGTCGGGTTCTCCTGACAATAAAATCACCAGATTCTTAGCAATTGAATTGTCTGCTATCCGACAACCTCGTTCAGGGTTTCGGAAAATGTTGCGAGCAGTATCAATGGCGGCGTCGAGAGACCTAAAAGTGTCATTGTTTTCAGTTTTTTACGGCAAAAAACAAGTTAACCCCTAAAATGAAGAAAAACTGACATTAGTTACCAGCCACAGATAAAAAGGTTTTGATTGTATATCCAAATAACGTTTTTGGTTTGCTTTAGAGAAAAAAGACATGATTCTCAAAATGGAGCCAAACGAAAGACAAATTGAGTTCTAGCATTTCAAAATCTACTTGACTTGAAGCTTGAAGTAGCAAAAACTACCAGTTTCAACTTTCGGGGAAAAATGTGAACATTTTAAGCTCATTTATTTTAATGCACAATTTGAGGTTTTTGATTTAAAAAACTAATCCAATTTGAGCCAATTGAACCAACAGGTAATTGTTTGAATCCGACAGGAAATCTGGAGTATAATTATTCTTTCAAAACTAGAAGTAAGATCACAATTTTGGTGGCCTCTTTTCTTTTTCTGTTCAATAGTCAAGTCTGCCTTACTCTAGGCAAAGGATACGAATTGAACTTAAACATTGACCCTAGTCACACTACGAAACATTTAGGACGAGGGTGAACAATTATGAAGATTTGTGGCTAACGGCAAGACATATTTGATAGGCTTCACTACGTTCCGGGTCTCTTGAAACACTTTCAGAAAAAAATGTTGAAAAGTTTTGGATGGTCTTTTTAAAATAATCACTCACAAACTATATCATCAGGAAGACATAATCCGCATCTCATGCCGCATCAATTCAACCAAACAACTGGCTCAAAATCTATTTTGAAACTGTGGATTGTTTTCGCGTTTGTAGAACACAAAACGTCGTGGGTGGTAGCGGTCCGTTTTATCCGCAATGGCGCAAGTATTTAATTTTAGTAACGATCTAAATTTGAACATCCTAAACACAAATTAGTTATCAGTCAAATCCGAACTGCAATGGCTCGAACCGAACATTGATTGCAGCGCAAAAACTCAAACAGCTCTACACAACCGTAAAGTTTTCATTTTGAGTGTTATATTAGGTATTGTTTGGTTAAAAAATAAAGGTAATGCGCTGTAGTAAGTGTTTAATTTGAACCAAAACAAGTCGGGGTCTGAATTATTTTTACATTTGTGTTTAGTAACACAAAACTTTGGTCCCTACAATATTGAAATGTTTGTGCCAATTTGTATAAAAAAATTAACACTAAGAGAAATAAATGAAACATATCCATCTTGAACGTGACGTCACACCGTAGTTTTAATCAACCTACAAATTGTGAATACAAAAAAAAATAAGGAAAAAGTTACCTGAGAAAAAGATTATATTTAAAATGTGTTTCCGTCTTTTGTTTTGTATTTCTCAACGAACTTTTTAGGGTCTTTTACTTTTGTGGCTACTTACTGTTTTTCTGGCTACTTTTTGTTTGCGTTTCTTAGTTTTTATTTTTACATGTGTTGGTGTTCTATCGAACCATGAACTTAGAGCTTCCACCTCCCTAGCTAGTGATTTTGTAGTTCTCACACCGAGATTACGTTTTTGTGCGGTCGCCTTCCCATCTCCTTTTGTACTGAGCTCGATGGTTCTGGTAGCTTCACCAATGGCCTTCTTTTTATCTTCACTTCGCTTCCTGAACAGCATAATAAATCGTGTATTGTTTGGTCGGAAGTGGGATTGCATCAAAATTTTAGGATCTGAACAAGTTGTTGTTTGATGGTTGTGTGTTTGTTTTACGTCACATATGGATTCAAAGGAGGAGGTTTTTGGGACTTGGTGCGGAGTTATTTGCCGTGTTTTTATGATTTCCGCGACATCGGATGCGAGTTTAAACGGGGAGGTGTTATCTATTTGCATTACTTCTAACCTATGTTTCAGTGTTTGAACCAACCGTTCAACTACCGATATGGATCTATGATCGTCTACAGCGCTATGGATCTATGTTTGTCTACAGATTTTTATGTTTTTTGATTGCCGACATGTTTCGATTTTCTCAGTATTATTGACTCTGAACGTATTTTTAAGGCCCGCTATTTGATATATATCTTTGCATAGATTTCAGCGCTACATCTACGATTGTTTTTTGTCGTTGGAATTTTTGACCATTTGTCCATGGCGACAAAAATGAAAGGGTATATATTTTGATTCATCCGTTAGGGGCCCCGCCAAATCTAATTGCATCTGCTCATTTGTCTCGACTACTGGTTTCATCTGGAACATTTTGATTTATCTAGTGCTGGTTATAAACTTTTCACTTTGTTTGCAATGAAAGAATTTCTGCGCTAGTAGTATATGTTGGATGAACTCAGCCCGGGGTGGGGGGGGGGGGGGGGTTGGCAATGATACCCATGAATTAACATAGGCTATAGAGTATCTGGTCATCACCCTATGTGTTAACTCAGGGAATAGATTTCCCAATGTATTAGCGAGGGTAAGGTTTCAAGGTTTGAGTGATGATAAGAGAATGATAAGAAAAACGGTGTTTTTTCTGAATTTTGTCTAGTTTTTTCGCATAAATTTTGGCGCGTGTTACCTAATGGGTAAATGTTATTGGTGTGTTACGTGTGAATAGATTATTCATTGTTACCAGATTGCATATAGGTTTCAGAGTTTCAGATGGTAAGATGGTAAGTTTCTAGAAAAAAAATTGGCGCTCGATTTTGCCAATGTTCCAGATTCTAAATGTTTTCCTAGTCGAAAAACAATATATTGTTAACTCAAACGTAGCATTAAATTTTTTTTTTGAAAATTACAAAATCTCTTAAAAATTTAGAGGTTTTGTCTGTATTCCATCTTATTCAACTTCCCGTTTAGGGTAAAAATAGCTCAGTTTTTTTTAGTTTGTTCACAAGTTGCGAAGCCTTGGTTAATCGTTTTAAATCCTCTATTTGTTGATTTCAAATTCACTGGCTTATCCAAATTTTGTCGATACTTTGCCATCAGGCCATCTCCAGAGTCTTCTAATGCGCGTTGATTCAGTCCTTTACTTACACATTTGACTTTTACTATCATAACAGAAGAAAGTTTTATCACACAGGCATAACATTTCGGTGCATTTGAACTCCTCCTTGAACAATCTTGGTTCACTCTTGTCATGTTTCTTATGTTCAGAGCAACAAGTACGGGGGAAATGTTGTTTTTCGCATCTTCTCTGAAATCCTCTCGACAGTCGTTGCTTCGCTTTTCAGTCCATTCTGCTCGCTTGCTGGGAAGGATATATTCATCTAAATCTTTTTATGCCAAAGCCGAATAGAGGGAACCTGTATTCATTTTGAGTTCTTCGAATTTGTTGACATCGCAAAGTTTATCGAAAAATTTATTTTACAGCTGCAAATTTCTCAACTTGGCATACTGTAGTATAAGGAACAGCTTCACTTCCAACAGTTCTTTAGCTACGATATTGAGTCTCTTGAAGAATTGATCTTTAATAGCTTTATGGGTTTTTGTTGTCTCCAAGATTTTTTGCCATTGTATGTTTTGATCGGTCCATTATTTGAAAGCCGTGGGAACTATTTCCTAAAAGTTTCACTACTACACAGTTCGCATTGCACGTAGCCGAAAATTATTTCTTACTAATGTTTTGCAGTAGTGAATTGGCAAAAAGATGTTTTTTTTTGAAAAGAAAGTGAGTTCTTAAAGGATTTTTCACATCTAATTTGTGTTAAATTGATCCAACCAACTACACTCCCACATTTCTTTTTATAGAGTATTCTTTTTCTCTTGTAATCTTTTGTAATCTTTTTAATCTTTTCGAAAGAGAATGTAATCTTTTTAATCTTTTCGAAGCTCATTCATTTCTCTTTTCTCGGTTCCTCGTTTGATTTCATCATCAATTAGGCTGCGTCAATAAAAATAACAACCCATTGCTTCAAAAACAGTCTTACAATGGTTGCAATAACCATCGACACTGAAGCAATCAATATTTTTCTGTGTTCCTGTAATGTAGTAAACCTCAATTTTGCATTCCAGTCTGGTTGCTTGAAAGTACGACATGACCATATTTTCAAACGTTTGAACTCGATTTTGTCTTGCCTTGAATTTTTGCGTTTCTTCCTTGTATTCCCATCTCGTATACAAGCCTATGGGCATATCCTGACACATAGAATAAGGATAGAGTTGACTAGCTTCAATATCAACGATTGATTTACACCAGTTGCTTGATTTCTTAATAAACATTTCGTTTGCTACTGCTTTCCTTAGGAAAACCATTGAGAGACCACCCTTCATATCTTCCCGTATAATTCCAAGCAAGTCAGTCTTCCTAAGAAAGAGTTGGTAAAATTGACTTGTGTAGACAGATGTCCGCTAAATTCGGTAGCGTGCAGCCGAGTTTTAACATGTCTATCACTTTGTCATGATATAATCCGATCATTGTCTGCATAGCATCAAGGGCAGGAACATTATCCTTGTTGTGATACCACTGTAGAAATTCGCGAAATATTGTCATCTTTTCCAGTTCCCAGATAGAATTAAGGTAATTTTAGTTTTCCAATCCCGTAGGTGGTTTAGTTTTAAGCCAGATTTTTTCAAGGCTTGCTCCTCAGTTGACTCAGAATTGAGAAGCGTCTGAAAATTGTGATACTCTTTTTCGATAGGGTTGCTATTCTTCAGTTTGCGCTAGAAGTCATCATACGAGGGAAGTTGCTGTTCATCAAGCTTATTGGGGGTATCAAACCGCTTATATGGAAAGTATTTTTCATCTCACTGGCTTTGTAAGCTTTAAGGAAAAAGTATAAAGTAGTAGCTCCACCCAAAAACTTCATAATGTCCAGAAGTTGAACATCTCCAAACTTGAATGAAACAAAGTCGTTTGCTTTCTTGATGACTGAAAGTTCAATTTCTTTTTCGCTGATAAGGTACGGAATGAGGTATGATTTATTGAGATTTATATCATACCGAACACTGTTGATATCAAATACTGGTAGAGTATTGGTTTATTTATCTAGCTGTTGCATCAAATCAGTCAATTGATTTTTTTTTGTAACCTGAGAAAGTGAGTGGATGCGTCTGTTTCTTCCTCATCCTCGACACATTCGCCTTCGTACTCTCTTGCTTCACTCTTATTGAAACTGCCCCGTTCATTAAGTATGCTGAAAACTGTGTGTGGCCGCTTTTTAATGTTATTTACAATTTCGGGAAAATTTGACTGCATTTCGGTTTTTTTCCACCAACAACTCTAAGTTTGGCACAAAGTCAATATTGAGGGTTTGTGAATCTTTGTATGATGAAAACATGGGTTTATTAAGCAAATTGGATGAGATTGACACTGAATTGGGTTCATTGGGCGAAGTTGTTGAAGTGAAAATTAGCTTGGAAATTCTTACTCACACGATACGCACTTTGTTGACTTTCGGGTTGACTTTACGTGCTTCTTGCTCGTATGGAAAATACTTTCTTGCTGGTTGTATGATCAATCACTACCTTCCGGAGAAGAAATGACTCCTCGCAAGCAACTCTTGCGATGTCGAGCAGTTTTGACTCTACTGCACTCTTTACAACAGTCCCCGCATTCAATTTTCTCATTCCTGTTGAGTGCTGGCATCTAAAAAAAGTGGGACTTTGAGCTTGTAGCAGAATTAAAAAAAGAATGGCGCCCTCAAAATTTGGGGATTAAAAAAGTCCCAAAAAAATAGATTGTTTATACTTACTTTGAATGGTACAAAACTATTGGACATTTTTTCTAGTAGTTAAAAAAGTATAGAACAATTGCTTCTAATGTAGAAGAAAATCAGATTGAAAATAGTTTTTTTACTATTGCTTAGAGAAAATGATTTTTGAAGAGAAAGTGAGTTCTCAAAAAAATTTTCACGTCTACCTTTTTTTTAATTTGGTCCCACCAACTACACTCCCACATTTCTTTTTCTAGAGTATCCTTTCTCTCGAATGTAATCTTTTAGAATCTCAACAATTTCTCTTTTCTCGGTTCCTCAGTTGATTTCATTGGCAGGAACATTATCCTTGTTGTGATACCACTGTAGAAATTCGCGAAATAATGTCATCTTTTCCAGTTCCCAGATAGAATTAAGGTAATTTTAGTTTTCCAATCCCGTAGGTGGTTTAGTTTTAAGCCAGAATCTTTCAAGGCTTGCTCCTCAGTTGACTCAGAATTGAGAAGCGTCTGAAAATCGTGATACTCTTTTTCGATAGGGTTGCTATTCTTCAGTTTGCGCTAGAAGTCATCATACGAGGGAAGTTGCTGTTCATCAAGCTTATTGGGGGTATCAAACCACTTATATGGAAAGTATTTTTCATCTCACTGGCTTTGTAAGCTTTAAGGAAAAAGTATAAAGTAGTAGCTCCACCCAAAAACTTCATAATGTCCAGAAGTTGAACATCTCCAAACTTGAATGAAACAAAGTCGTTTGCTTTCTTGATGACTGAAAGTTGAATTTCTTTTTCGCTGATAAGGTACGGAATGAGGTATGATTTATTGAGATTTATATCACACCGAACACTGTTGATTTCAAATACTGGTAGAGTATTGGTTTATTTATCTAGCTGTTGCATCAAATCAGTCAATTGATTTTTTTTTGTAACCTGAGAAAGTGAGTGGATGCGTCTGTTTCTTCCTCATCCTCGACACATTCGCCTTCGTACTCTCTTGCTTCACTCTTATTGAAACTGCCCCGTTCATTAAGTATGCTGAAAACTGTGTAGGGCCGCTTTTTAATGTTATTTACAATTTCGGGAAAATTTGACCGCATTTCGGTTTTTTTTCCACCAACAACTCTAAGTTTGGCGCAAAGTCAATATTGAGGGTTTGTGAATCTTTGTATGATGAAAACATGGGTTTATTAAGCAAATTGGATGAGATTGACACTGAATTGGGTTCATGCTTTCCAAATCAAGTTATTGTTTCTTTCGGTTTTAGTTCTTCCCAAGGCACGCAAATTGATTCAAAGTCAGAATTAGCGACATTTTTGAATAAAGTTGTTCTTTAGTAAACTCAATAGTGAACTGATCCAGTTGATGAAACAACGTCTCTCGTAGAGTGTAAACAAACTTGGGGTAAATGTTTTTGATTCGGTCTTTGCATCGTAGAAGAAGCTTGTTGAAATTTTGAGATAGATTGAAAAATGTATCGCAAATTGGACATCGGAAGCATTTGAAGAAGTGGTCATTATTATTGATGTAAATAACCTGGTTGTTGTATCGTACAATATTAACTGTATTCTCGTTTTTACCAATACTTTTCTGAGCTAATTCTCCTACGAAGTCTCCGTCTTCAATGTCGATGTCGTAGCAAAAGATGTTTTTCTCTACTCTATCTTCATCTTTTGCTAGATTATCCATCAAAAATCCACGAAATTGTTTCGGATTACAACCCAATTTTTCTAGAAAAGCAATAAAAAACGTGGAGCTGGATGTTACAAGATTTAGTTGTTCCATGCGAATGAACTGCAAGCTCTCGAATCAAACACAAACTGTCATTGTATGGTTGTTGCGTGTGCGCATCCGAAATCAAACAATTAACATGGTTACTCCTCAGAGGAAGCACAGAAACTGGACATCCCGTGGGTACGTTTTCCAATAAGGCAGCAAAAAAAGGTCACATTTGTGATCAACTTGAACCGCCAATTTGTATTTTGTCTCTCTCGTGTACTTCAATAATATCTTGCTTATTGACCTTGTTATATAGTCGTCAAGTCTGCTTTAGTACAAAGCAGCAGAGATTTATCAAAGAGTGTTTTTTTTTCAAGAGCTTAGAAAAAACGATAATTGCCGGCTTCTATATTACGTAACACAAATCCCAAGGCAAAGTCGATCTTTCAGGCGAAGTTGTTGAAGTGAAAATTAGCTTGGAAATTCTTACTCACACGATACGCACTTTGTTGACTTTCGGGTTGACTTTACGTGCTTCTTGCTCGTATGGAAAATCCTTTCTTGCTGGTTGTATGAACAATCACTACCTTCCGGAGAAGAAATGACTCCTCGCAAGCAACTCTTGCGATGTCGAGCAGTTTTGACTCTACTGCACTCTTTACAACAGTCCCCGCATTCAACTTTCTCATTCCTGTTGAGTGCTGGCATCTAAAAAAGTGGGATTTTGAGCTTGTAGCAGAATTAAAAAAAGAATGGCGCCCTCAAAATTGGGGGATTAAAAAAGTCCCAAAAAAATAGATTGTTTATACTTACTTTGAATGGTACAAAACTATTGGACATTTTTTCTAGTAGTTAAAAAAGTATAGAACAATTGCTTCTAATGCAGAAGAAAATCAGATTGAAAATAGTTTTTTCACTATTGCTTAGAGAAAATGATTTTTGAAGAGAAAGTGAGTTCTCAAAAAAATTTTCACGTCTACCTTGTTTTTAATTTGGTCCCACCAACTACACTCCCACATTTCTTTTTCTAGAGTATCCTTTCTCTCGAATGTAATCTTTTAGAATCTCAACAATTTCTCTTTTCTCGGTTCCTCAGTTGATTTCATCATCAGTTAGGCTGGGCTAGCTTCTTGACAAGGGTAAAAAGGAAAATACAACCCATTGCTTGAAAAACAGTCTTACAGTAGTTGCAATAACTATCAACAATGAAGCAATGAATAATTTTTTGTATTCCTGTAGTGTAGTAAATCTCAATTTTGCATTCCGGTCTGCTTGCTTGAAATTATGACATGAACATATTTTCAAACGTTCGAACTCGATTTTGTCTTGCCCTGAAATTTTGCGTTTCTCATTGTAATCCCATCTCGTATACAAGCCCGTGGGCATATCCTGGTAAATAGAATAAGGATAGAGTTGACTAGCATCAGTTTCAACGGTTGATTTACACAAGTTGTTTGATTTCCTAATAAACGTTTCGTTTGCTACTGCTTTCCTGGTGAAAACAATTGAGGGACTACCTTTCATATCTTTCCGTAGAGTTTCAAGCAAGTCAGTATCACTAAGAAAGAATTGGTAAAATTTAAAGTCGGATGACTTGTGTAGACAGATGTTCGCTAAATTTGGTAGTGTGCAGCCGAGCTTTAACATGTATATCCCTTTGTCATGATAGTTTTCAATAATTTTTTTGCATAGCATCAAGGGTAGGAACAACATCCAAGTTGTTATACCACTGTAGAAAATCGCGAAACGTTGTCATCTTTTCCTATTCCTAGATAGATTTAAGGCAATTGTAGTTTTCGAATCGCGTAGGTAGTTTGGTTTTAAGCCCGTGTTTTTTCAAGGCTTGCTCTTCAGTTGAATCAGAATTGAGAAGCTTCTGAAAGTTTTCATACTCCTTATCGAAAGGGTTGCTATCTTCAGTTTGCTGTAAAAGTCATCATACGAGGCTAGGTACTGTTCATCAAGCTTGTTGTGGGTATCAAACCACTTATGTGGAAAGTAATTTTTCATCTCACTGGCTTTGTAAGCTTTTAGAAAAGAGTCTAAAGTAGTAGCTCCACCCAAAAACTTTATAATGTCCAGAAGCTGAACATCTCCAAATTTGAAGGAAACAAAGTCGTTTGCTTTCTTGATGACTGAAAGTTCAATTTCTTTTTCACTGATAAGGTACTCAATGAGACATGATTTATTGAGATTTATATCATACCGACCACTGTTGAATTCAAATACTGGTAGAGTATTGGTGTATCTATCTAGATGTTGCATCAAATCAATCAAATGAGTTTATTTTGTATCCTGAGAAAGTTAGTGGATGCGTCTGTTTCTTCCTAATCCTCGATACAATCGTCTTCGTACTCTCTCGCTTCACTCCTATTGAACCTGCCTCGCTCATTAAGTATGCTGAAAATTGTGATTGGCCGCTTGTTGATGTCATTTTCGTTTTCCAGAAATTTTGACCGCATTTCGGTTTTATTTTTTTCCGCTAATGACTACAAGTTTACCATTAAGTCAACATTGAGGGACTATGGGTCTTTTTCACACAAAAATATGGGTTTATTAGGCAAATTGGATAAGTTTGACACTGATATGGTTTCATGCTTCCCAATCCAAGTTAATGTTTCTGTCGATTTCAGTTTTTCGGATGGCACGCAAATTAATTTAAAGTCAAAAATAGCGCATATTTTGAATAAGGTTTGTTCTTTGGTACGCTAATAATTGAACCCATCCATTTTTTCAAACAACGTCTCTCTTAGGATGAAATTTTTTTTGGGGTAAAGGTTTTTGATTCGGTCTTTGCATCGTAGAAGAAGCTTGTTGAAATTTTGAGATAGCTTTAAAAACTTATCGCAAGTTGGGCATCGGAAGCATTTGAAGAAGTTGTCGCTGTTTTCGATGTAAATAAAGTGGTTATTGTATCGTAGAAGTTTAACTGTTTTCTCGCTTTTATCGATACTTCTCCGAGCTAATTCTCTTACGAAGTCTCTGTCTTCAATGTCGATATCGTAGATAAAGATGTTTTTCTCTACTACATCTTCAACTAAATGTAGACTTTTCATCGAACCTCCACGAAAATGTTTCGGGTCACAACCCGATCTAACAAGCAAAGCATCAAAATTCTTCGAGCTGGTTGTTTCAAGGCTATTTGATCCATGCAAATTGTCATTAAATGATTGTTGCGTGTGCGCATCCGAAATCAAACAATTACTATGGTTACTCCTCAGAGAAATCACAGAATCTGGACATCCCTTGGGTACGTTTTTCAGTAAGGCCTCAAAAAAGGTCCTATTTGCGATCAAATTGAATCGCCATTTTGCGTTTTGTCTTTCCTGTGCACAAACTTCAATGATATCTTGCTTATTGACCTTGTTCTCTTTAGTCGTCAATTCTGCTTTAATACAAAGCAGCAGAGATTTATCAAAAGGTGTTTTTTTTTCATGAGCTTAGAATTAACAATAACTGCCGGTTTCTGTATTACGTAACACAAATCCCAAGGCAATGTTGATTATTGCGGAGCAATCAATTTTTTCAAAGATTTGATGCAGTTTTCCCTTAACTAGATGTGCTGACTGTCAAGATGTGTTGACGGGCAGTCAAATGCATCTCCTAACTGATCACTATCCTCCTCGTGTTCCAAACTTTTATTCAAATCAGCAAAAGATTGACTCCGTTTTCTCGCTTTCAACCTGTGATCGTTCTGACAATGTTGTTGAAGTGAAAAACGGCTTGGAAATTCTCATACGATACACACTTTTTCGATGTTGGGATTGACTTTACCTGCTTCTTGCTAGTATGGGAAATCATTTCTTGCTGGTTATCTGTACAATAACTACATTCCGGACGAAAAATTACTTCTCGCAAGCTACTCTTGCGATGTTGAGCCGCATTGGCTCTACTGTACTCCTTACCACAGTCGTCGCATTTCACTTTCTCATTACTTTGAGTGCTGGCATCTGAAAAGTGGGATGTGAAGCTTATAGCGAAATCAAATAAAGGTAAATGGCACCTACAAAATACTGGCATCTGAAAAGTGGGATGCGAAGCTTATAGCAGAATTAAACAAAGGTAAATGGCACCTACAAAATCTTTATTTGAAAAAAGTCTTAAGAACATTTCAATTTCCTCTAGTTACTTTACAAGAAGAAAGAAAAATTTCCTATTTATTTTCTTATCGATAGAATAGATATTGACACTTTTTTTTCATACCTTTTTGGTCGTTTTCACTGTTCAAAATAGAAGTGAACGTCTCTTTGAGAAACTTACTCAATAAGAAAGTTTACTTTTGAAGCAAAAATTTACAACTGAATTACACCTGACAAAAAAAGAAATTTTGTTTAATCTCGAGAATTTGAAAATGAATAAACAATCGTACAAAAATATCAATGACTATTTTCATTCCTTACCCGATACCGAAATTTGTAAAAACTTCCAAGCAAAATTTTTCAATCCTTCATGTTTTTAATGATTTTCAAAGCTCAAAATCCTGCTTTATCAGGTTTGGAATCAGATTTCCACAAATTTGCTCTGGAAAAACCATCAACTTTTCTCATTGATTACATTCAAGAAATTCAATCAAGTTGATGAAAAAGTTTTTTGGAAATGCTACTTGTTCTAATTTTTTTCTTTGTTACTTATATCGGTAAGATTTCCTATTTTTACAGCAAACAATTTTTGGTCATTTCTTTTTGCAATTGTTTTTGTGTATATTTTTACTTATTTGGAAGATTTAAGTCCTTAAAAGGGTCCTCTGATTGGATACCACAACTAAAAAATAATGAACTTTTTTGAGATTTGAAACGAAAATAAATCAAAAGTACCTAAAATAGAACTTTGTTCCTGATTGGACACGACTTTTAAGTAAGAATTCTATAAAAGAAAGCTGAAACCTGATTGGACCTGATTCAACTTACAATAGAAGACAAGTTTGTGTCAAGATCAAGAAGTAAAAAGTTAACAAAACTCCCTACATTCAGATTCGAGTCTGCACTGAAAAAAAGAATGAAGCAATGAAACAAGTTGCCTATGTCAACTATATTTGGAACAAATTCAAAGAATTGTCCTAAATTTCGGGAGACTTTATGTTTTTTGAGAACTGTAATAAACAATAAATGGTGTTACTTATGTTTTTTTTGTCTTGTAGTTTAATTAATTATCCCAAAAAAAATTTTTCATTTAGTATTCGCGTTGAACAGTAAGGATTGGAACAATGGTTTGTGAAGAAAGTTAATCTTGAAAAATCTAATAAATTGGGACTTTTTCATATTGTTCGACGAGGAAAGTTCTAAAAAAAATTTACTAACGACTATAGAATCACAAAACTTACCAAACTTGCTGAATTTGGACGTAGACTCACAAATATCTCTTTGTTAGAGGACTCTGCGTAATAGGAGTAGAAAAATTTACATAGCTTTCAGATCCGATACCAAAAAACAGAACTTATTGTTTATCGTAGAAATGGAAATCAATGGAAAAATAAACAATCTTTACAACTACAAAGAGAAGAATATGATAAATTACTCAATACACTTCCTTCATTACTAGGTTATATAGAGACATTCAAAAAAATCTTGCATCTTTTTTGATGAATGCATTGTAGAAAATCAACGTACAAAAAAATAAATTTTTTTCTTTGAACCTCTATTGTTTTGGATCCGGACATAAATTTGAAAGAAGTGGACCAACAATTTCCTTTTGGAGATCTAATTAGAGACGTAAATTCCTGTACTGATTATTTTTTTTGCAAATTCCAAAATCATTAGACTACATGCAATTCTACAGGTTTCTGCTGGTTCTGTGAAACCTTCTACGAAAAAGGACCTTGGTCACGAGCCTGGAATATTTTTTTTTGTATATATGTTAAAATATGTTCTTCATCAGTATAAGCATTGTTTGATTGTTAATCACTTTAACTAAAAAACTCTAGAGGAAGCAATTAACGGAATGAGTCGTTTGTTTTGGATATTGAATGTTTTGAAAACAATGTAAAGAAAGAGTTTACAAAGATGGACAACTCTAGGATAGTCCTTTCCTCCTCCCAAAAAAAAATCAAACCAACACCTCCATCTTCTTGTTGTACAAAGCATTTTCAAGGAATCAGTTGGAGCAGCGATTACGAAAAATATACTGAACCTGAAAAAATATTGAAAAATATAGAAGCAACAGAAACGGAGTTTTTTGCAAAAGGTTATGAAAAATGTAATTTATGTCAAAATTTTTGGAAACAAAAGTTTTTTAGTTTGGATGACTACGCCTGCCCAAAAATCCAGTTTTTTATGTTTAAAGATGAAGAATTTGGTTGGGGGAGTAGCAACTACCCATTTCGACATGCAAAAACTCTTCACTGTGCAGAAAGAAAAGCATTTGCATACGGCACAAGGACTCGATGTTTTTTGGAACAGTTTGAAAATCAAAATAAACTTGATGTACTAACTTTTTAAAATTTAATTATATGTTATTGTTAAATTTTTCTTTCTAGAGTTAAGATGTCCGTAAATTGGAAATTTTGTTTTTGATGAAGAATATCATGAACGAAAACTATGGAAATTGTTTGGATGTACATGTAATAGATCTCTTTTAGTTTTTCTGTGCCAGTTTCGTAATATAGTTTTATTGCTATTAAGTGCAATCGTTCGAATTACATTATCCACAACGTGTGACGAAACAACAGTTTGGGTAGCTATCTTATCAAGTACAGTCGGTTATACTCTACCTTCCCCAAAACTGTGAATAAAATAATATCTACCAAAGAACGAGTTTATTTTATAGTCAAATGCAAAGAGAAAACCTTAAATTTGTCCAAGCAGTAGATTTTGACTTGATCGAAAATCTTCCCAATAACGGAACCACGTATCTGCTTATAATTGATGATTCTTGTTAAGAAGTTTAAAACTCCAAACGTTTTGATAATTTTTGCCATTGCCCTAGACCCAGGGGTGTGAACAAAATATACATCAAACGTCATTTGTTTCATCAAAGCAAATTGGAAAGAGATGTAGAATTACAAAAAAACCCACATAGTCTTGTTCAAGTCACCGAGAGATGTTATACATTAACTCAACAATTAGGTCTAGGATCTCAATTGAAAGAGTGGTATCAAGATGCAACATCAGTTCCTTATGGTCATTTACTTACTGGTTTAACCCCAAAAACAGTTGATTCACTTAGGTGATGTTCTAATAGTGGCTCAGTTCCAACACTTGCCAGCTGGAATAGAGACCAAGTTTTTGGACAAGGAATACACAATTGGTCTCTATTCTCCCAGTTTTTCAAAAAAAATCCCCTAGGACTTCGAAAACAATTCATTCTCAATTGTCCAAAAGATTTCATTCAGTTTCTGAGCGAGTGTTTAGTAAACCTATTAGAATGAGATTCGAGATCTTCGGAGAGAAGGCGTAGTAAAAAATGAAATAGAAATTTCAGAACTAACACATTAAAAAACTCCTCAACACAAAATAAGAATTATTTTCAGTTCAACTAAAGGGTTACAATTGATATCTATCAGCACCACTTTTGTCATTAAATGATTGACATAGTACGGAAAAAAAATTTTCAAATCCGTACTCAATTTGTCAATCACAAAGTAAAATTCCAAGAGAACAAGAACTGGAACAATAACAGGAAAAAGAGGAGATTGCACCAAATTGTTTTGATACTTTTTACAAAACAAATGATTTACTGATTTAATTTTGACTTCTCCTAGAATTAAACTCATTCATTCAGACAATATCATATTTGATAATCCATTATCGAAAGAATCTACTGTAGACTTTGTGTGTGCACTGAAGCGAAAAAACACCAATTTTCCAGATATTTACTTTCTTTACTTCTTTGGAAGCAAACCAATTTCCTCCTAAATTTGTTATGAACAAGAATGCCAAAGCAATAGGCAGAGGAACTTGGACCGTTTCAAAATCTGAAGAGGTAAGACTAAACAGATTGTACTCTAGGAGTAGAGCTGGGTACGGTTCCTTTCAAAACTTGAGTAAAGCAAGTGTTTTGTGAAAATAGAACTTAGAACAATTTTTACAAACCAAGACATCTTATACAAAATTTGGTCCACCAATCAGGCGTTTCCAAAGACTTTGAGCTTTTTCAAAGTATATTAATGAAATTTGGTGTATCAATTTGGCTTTTGTAGACAAGATAGCTAGTGAAAACAATGGCGTAAGGTATTTTTTAGCTGCTGTAGATTTTTTTTCGAGAAGAATTCAAACAATCAAAACAAAGTACGCCAAAAACACTTTACAAGCTTTCAAAAAATGATTTCTCGAAAAACACTACAGAAAAACTTTGTGGTGAGTTGATGAAGGAACAGAATATGAGGGAACTTTTAAAAAATTTGCAAGGAGAAAGTCATTGAAGTTTTCTCAACAATGAGTGAGACAAAAGCTGGATTTGCAGAGAAAGAAATTCAGTCCTCAAAACATTTAATACATTGTTTCATTAAAGATAATGGTGAAAAACTTGTTCCCACTTTGCAGCAATTTGTTTCTACATTGAACTGTCGCAAAAACTTATCAATTGAAAAATCTCCGAGATATGGAAAATAGTGATTTTTTATCAATTTCATATAACAATTCGTTCATGAAGTTTAGTAAATCAAAATTTAAAATCGGCGATAGAGTTGGAATTTCGAAAATGATATTTTGTTCCAAAAAGCATACGAGCCACAGTTTACAGATAAAATTTTTGAAAATTCGGCAATATCTACAAAAAATCAAATTTATATATACATCATCAAAGATCTCGAAAAAGGAGAAACTCTGGGAAACATTTATGAGAAAGAGCTGAGAAAATGTTCAGATTAAAGGTAAGTCATTTTTAAATTTGAATTACTATCGATCAGATGTCATGGATTCTTTTACTATTTATTTAGTTTTCTAAGGCTTCTTTTAATTGTCCGAAGGAAAGTCTTAGTTCTTTGACAAATATTCTACCGGAACAAACACATCTGAAAAGAGAATGGGAGATTGCTACTTCAGAAATATCGTATCCTTCGTTGTACCAAAACATTACTGAGTGAAGTTTTCTTTGAGATGGGTGAGAGGGAAAAAAAGAAAGGTTCAACCGATGCATGCTGAATCTGGATTGTATCCAACTACTGTTGAAATAGTTTTAGCCTTGAATGACAACGTTCGAAAACGCATGGGCGTACAAAAATATGTATATAACGGAATTTATTTATCAGTAGATAAATTACCCAAACAATTGCCTTTCATTTACCCGAGAATCAATCAGTATTTTTAATTCAACGTGCTGATTTGGTTGTGATTTAGAACAAAACCAGACAGGGGTTAAAATAAAAGGAAAAACTCCACATTATTTTCAGTATTCTTAAGACCAAATAAGAATACATTCCCCAGTGATTTATAGTGATATTATAGAATATCATAGAGTAGGTGATACAAAAATTCCTTTACTTTGTTGTATTCCTTCCAATTCCAAAGTAAAAAAAAATGGAGACATAATATCTACAGGACAGTATAAGAATTATCAATTCTTTACAAATATACAATTAAAATGATTGTTAGCAGGCTTTTTTCACAGAATGAAATTAGAACTGAGGGATACTACAGGTGAAGAAATCCTTTTTTTTCTGTAGGAATTACACGAGTTGTTCCCTTGTTTCGCAAGATTTGGCTAATCATTTCTGATTTATACTTCATTCGAAATGATTGCTCAAAGTTCAGCTAATTTTTATATGTTCCACGGACCTGCAAGACAGCGTGGAAGAAGAAGTTTTGGTGCTCTTGCGCAAACTTTTGGGAGAATTGCAATTCCCTTTAATAAAAAAGATATTGTCCCAGCTGCAAAAAGAATCAGAGCAGATTTTTTTGAAATTGCTGCTCCAGAGGTTAAAGAAGTTGTCAGTTGACAAAAAACTGAAAACATTTGCAAAAGATGTTGGAACTAAAACAGTTTGAAAACAGTTGGGGTGGAAAGGAGAAATTCAAGCTTAGAAGTAGAAGAACCATTTCTAGAAAAAGTAGTTCGCAAATCAGTAGCTCTCGCAACGATACTTCTGACAAAACAAAATGAGTATAAATCAAAGTAGTCGTTTTTGGTACAGAGCTTTTAAAAATTCTTCTTTGGAGATTTTTCATAAAGTCCCAGTTTTGGAAACAATTATTTCATCTTACACACAAGAAGTTTTGCGCCAGTGCTTCTCTAGATGAAAGCAGTATTGAGTTTGAGTTTGAGACAAACGACAAAGTTTAATTGCATTTGAGTGATACTCACATCAGTTTAAAGCTTCAAAGGAAGATTATTTTATGCTTTTAAAAGAGCAAAACTAGAACTTAAAGTAGAATCAGAAGATGATTCAGATGAGGAGCCACAAAATTACTTAGCTTATGTAAACAATCTACTACATTATCTATTCTTCAATTGTGAAGTTTGTTTTAACAATACGATAGTCTACAACGCCATTGATTGTTATCCTCATGAAGCACAAATATCGAACGAATTCAAGTCGTCGGCAGTGAGTATTAAACTAATACTTGCTAGTCGCGTATATAGCTTTGAAGTTTATCCGGAAGCATTTGATATGTATCCGTTCGCTGTTGAGCAAATTCTTTAGGATCAGGGATAAATTTTTCGCTTTATGGCCGGCTTGCAATTGACTTGTTTACTGGTGAAAAAAAAATTTACTACTAAAAGCCTAAGTTCGAATTGAAGTAATTCGAGCTAGACCTATTTTTTACATGCTGTCTGATAATCTAAATGTTAGTCTGAAAAATGTTGATTGTTTGCTGTTTTCTAAATGATATTTAGTAGCTGAACCTGGTCAACATTACTTGCAAGGGAATCTGGAGAGGGAACTTGCTCATTACAATTCCATGGAAACTATAGCAAGAACCTCTATCCTTCCATCTCGTCAGAACCAGTTAATTCAGGAAATTTTTTTTCAATAATGCCCCAATTAAAAGAATAGCTGTTGCGATGAATACAAATTCAGCGGTTGCGGGATTTTTTTATGAAAATTCTTTCAATTATCAACAATCACATTTGAGAGAGCTTAGAATTATTCGGGGTGGTAGAGCAATTATTTCATTAGATACAACTTCTCCTTGTCGCCCCTCTGTTACAACAATGAAGGCAATGCAGTTTAACGAAGATTTTCCAGCTCTTCCTGTGGAAAATTTTCAAACTCACTGTGTTCTGGTTTTCGACTTGACATCACTACAGGATGCAGCTGAACAGTTGCATCATCCAGAACTTAGTGGAGAAAGCTTGAGATTAGAAGTGTGTTTCCAATTTCCCTTGGAGCAAGTAACGGAAGTGATAGTCGTGGGAGAAAAACTGTCAAATGTTCAAAATGACAAATTCGGGACAGTCGCTGAAAATGTTTAATTTTTTGGATTTTCAGGTTCCTATAAAATTATTGTAATTTTTTTTCAGACTTTCCATCATTATTGTCTCTGTACTATAAATTTCATTTTTCTTCCGAGATATAACTCCAGAAAAATAGAGAACGAAAGCTGTTTAATTGAAAATCCGAGACATTTTGTCAACCTGACTGTGAAAAAGTGTTCTGTAGGCTTTGTCTATTACATAAGGCTGGTGAATAGGTCTTTGCTGATTCAATTCCTAGATTGGTAAGTCATTAATCTTCATTTTTATCCTAAAATAAACTATCAAACTACCAATTTGTTGTTTTTAGAAGTAAATCAGCTTAAAATTGCAAAGATGCATAGGTTATTACTTCTGCAAATAATTGAATGATTTCATGAGCTCAGGTTCAAGTATATGGGGTCTTACTCCTCTGATAAAGTACCTCAACTAACAAAATACACTTTTACAACTATTAACTCAGCCCCAAGCAAGGACAGAGGAGAATACTGGATCTCGATTGCTCGACTGGATGAAAATTACTCTTTTACTGACTCTTGTGGCAGAAAGAAATCAACTTACTTCTTTATGACAAAAAAGTATCGACAAATGGTTCCTCTAAAGCTACAAAAAACTGATAGTTTTTGTGATTTTTACGCAATTTATTCAGCTTTTCTTCTTTTTAAGTTTTTCTAAAAGAACTTGAATAATGTCAACGATGTGCATGTTTTGAGTACTATCAGTAATTTTAGGTAAAAATAGCAGTTTTTTATTTGTAGGTGGAAATTTTGCAGTAAAGTTTTACGATGTAGTGAACTGTTTATTTTTTACGTAAATTAATTCTTTAAATTAAAAAAAGCATCCTAGCAACTAACCTCTTGGTGGAAAATACGGAGGATGATGATGGAATATGGATTTTATAGTCCTCCATTTGAAAGAATTAACGATACAACAGATAATTTTAAGAAAATTGTAACAAACTTCTAATAAATTGTATATTTTTAAAAGTTTACTCCGAGAAAGATCGAAAAATTGTCATGAAAAATTATCTGACACAAAAATATTCATGATACTGTATCTTTCTCAGTGTAAACAGTTATCGGGGGTAGATCAATTGACAAATTTGGATGTTAATTTTTTGAAAACTTCAGAAAACTTAATGAAATTTTAAAAGATTAAAAACAAAGTGGTAAAAGAGAACTGAAATTACTCGTAGCAAGAATTATGACAGAATAATTAAACATGTTGAGGTGAAAACGAGAACTGCATAAAACATCTGATTGGTCGTCGAAACTTAAAAATTGTTGCATAATTATATCTTACTTCCAATGAAAAGTCCATGCAGTTTTGTTTGGATGAATTTCAATTTTTTAAGAAAATTTAAAAATTTTATCTCCCAAGAAAGCAATTCACGCTTAAATAACTCAATTAGAAAAAAGCTAATTAGCATCTGTCATATAATCATTGGATAGTTATGTGAAAAAAGATAAAATGAGTCAGAAAACTAATAAATTTAATGGAGCTGCCATCCTTTCTCCAGATATCCTGGGTGAAAAAAAATTAAGTGGGATATAAAAGTAAACAACCGTGAGGAGCTGTCAAGATTCTCCTGGTTTCCCGTGGAGCGGAATAAATAACCTGTCAAATATAATCTCCTCTTGTCAATTTTCCCCAGATAACGTGACGGATTATAAATCAGACGAAATAAGTTTTTAATAGATTTTTTTGAAATATTCCGTTATAAATTAGTTTATGATCTCATTCTTAAAATTGAAACATAATTTTGCCAAAAGCTACCATCTGAAATTTACTATCCCAATTTTTTTGTTTCGATCTTTCAAGATAAAAAGATTTTTTCAAGATAAAAATGTATATCCGAGTAAAACTTGAAAAGTTTTCAAAAAAGTTTCCATCATACCATCTGAAACTTTGATATGCAATCCTGTAATATTGAAAAATCTATTCCCACGTAACACACCAAATAATTTTACCCATTAGATAACACCCGCCGAAATGTTTTGTGAAAACTAGACATTTCCACTCAAAATTCAGAAAAACACCGTTTTTCTTACGATTCTCTTACCATCACTCAAATCATGAAACCTTACCAACTATATTCCCTATCTTAATACATTGGGAAATCTATTCCCTATGTTAATACATAGGGCGATGACCGGATACTCTATAGTCTATGTTATTACATGGGGGTCATCACCCCCTGGGCTGAATTCATCCAACATATACTACTTCTGCTATTTGGAGTATAGTTCTTTGTATGTGTGGAAACCAATTGTTTTCACACAGGTCAATAGTCGCTGCTGCTCCAGGGTGCGCGAGGTGCAGACTGTCGAGAATTGATTGCCTGAGTTGCTGTGGTTTGATAACTTTCTCGAGTATTTGTTGGCAGTCATCTTTGGCTTGCAGGCGATTCTCTATCTTGTACCAGTAATCCCCGTAGGCTTCCAAGGGCCCCCAACTTCTTTTACTGACAAGGAAGATTATCGGCTTCCTTTAGCGATCCTTTTGGTTGGCTTCAGCGGAGAAACTGAGTCCCATGATCTTTGTAAGTTCTTGCTGCACAAGAGCGTGCCTTCTTCTACTTCCTTTCCGGCTCCGTGGTCCATTGTAGCTACCACAATTGCTCCTAAAATGGGCTGGCTTCAAGTTGGTGGATGTGGCTTATTGTTGTTGTGTCTTATTTAGGTTTGTTTGCGTTTTTCATTCCGTCTGCTGTGTGGTAGTATGCGTCGTAGAAGAGATTTTTCCTTTTGGGCCTTCGGCTCTATCAGTTGATGTGCCTTGCTTGTTGGTTCTTATTGTTATCTCGTCGTCAAATCAACGAATGAAATAGTCGAGCCTTCTGAGAAGACAATTTACGGTACGTTTCTGTCTTTTTTTTCTCTTGATTGCATCCTCCTTTTTCTGCACCGGGTTTTTCCATAATACTCGCGATGAAATTGTCCAGCGTTCTTTTGTCGTTGTGGTTGTTCTGCAGCGTCGGAGAGGCTCTCCGACCTAATTGACTCTGCTTTCTAATTTATTTCTGTCTGTCTTTCGCGTGGTGTCTGCGATTGTTCTTAAGGAATGTGAGATAAATCCTCCCTTAAATCTCTTGGTCGCTTCTCCGAGTCTTATACTTTTTTCGAAATCCCACAGAGTTTTTGTTTATTGCGTTTTTTTCTGGCAGCTGCTTTGTAAAAGTAAATTTGGTCAATTGATCACTTTTATTTAAATTTTTTTGACCATGATTGCTATGATTGGACTGTTTGAATTGCACTTGAGGTTTCGATGAGTAATTAGTTTCCTCTCATTTGCCGCGCGCCTTTTGATCAGCGGAATCCTCATCTTACTCGCTGAGTGCAGAGCTAATCTTACTGGGATTCTGGAGATGTAGCCTGTAAAGTCCAGTTTTGTCCCCGCCAAGTATTTTATATCAAACCTAAATGGTATCAAACTATCAATCCATCTAGTGCGCCTGCTTTGGCTTGATTTTGATCTTTCGTTGTTGTTTAAAGCGCTGACAAAGCTTGGATGTTTGTGATGACATTAAAGTTTTTAGGAAATGAAAATAGTTTGAAGTGTTCTTTGGCCAATACGACTCCCAACAAGTTTAATTCGTTTACGAAAGGCGTTTCTTCTAGGGATTTCAGGCATCTCGAAGCGTATGCTATTGTTAGCCAGATTTCATCTGAAAGTTTCCTATGTGCGGTCCATAAACCAAAAGTACATGCGCCACAGATACTCAGGTTTCTAAATTTTGATTGAAAATAGTATTTCAGTGGTTTCAGATACAAGTTTTCTATTTGGTTAAATTCGGTAGCATGATTTGGTTTCCAAATTAAAATTTCTGCGTTTCTATCTGCTTTCTGAAAGTGGCTTGCGTGATGAATTTGTTTTTTTCTTAGTTTGGTAGCTATCTTGTGAGATGGTGTAACGAGCCAAAGAAACTTGTAAGTGTTCGAAAATTTTCGGTGTTTTTTTTATATTGTATGTTTTCTGATTTAGTGGCTTGACGCCTTCGCTTTTGATGGGATAATCAAACCATTCTTTTTGTCATACGCTAACTTGCATTTATTTTTTGATTTTGCCTTAATTTGTCATCTAGTTCATTAATATTTTATTTAGTTGCTCTTAGCATACGTCTTAAGACCCTGAGTTACGGTTAGTATGACGTCTAAATATTCAAAAGTGTTTTCACAGGTAAAGATTGTGAGGTCTATTGCTTTTTTGATATCGACTGCTATATCCATGAGGCCATAAAATCCCGTTTGTAATTGATATGTCCTTGTCGTATTCCCTCCATTGGGGCCGAAAATGCATTGTTTTCTTGTTATGGATTTGTGCGTAAGCTCATCGAAGATCGAGTGTTGATATTATTGTCGGCGTTTTTTCAATTGTCTGGATGATTTAGGCAAGTAACTGTCGTGTGTTAGAAGCTGGGCATTTGTTTATGGTTTTTATGGGTAAACTTATTTTTGTTTATCGAATCTAGTGCTAGTTTTGTGTTTGATACTTTTTTCGCCGTTATCACGGCCAAGCAAACAAATTGCTTTTCCAAACATTTGTGAAGTTTTATGAATTGATTTTGGTCTATTAAATTAATCATTTCATTCTCCACGCGTTCTTGAAGATAAATTGGCACTCTTCTACATTTGTGTTGTATTGGGTTGATATCCTTGATGAATTGGTTGATTTTTGAGTTTTCTTTTCATAAACATAGCTTTCGGAATATGTTCTTTATCCCATTGTTTAATCTCTTGGTCCC
>NC_087071.1:18750395-18792019 GCF_963678635.1 Symsagittifera roscoffensis | reverse complement strand
AAAAATGTTTAAGAGGTTGCTTCTAATAGCTACTGTTTAACAGTTTTAGCAAACCACCTGTGTTACCAAAAACATTAGTTTGGTGCAAATCCCTTAGGAACTTTGAAAAAAAATTTTTGAATAAATTTGAGCTCAGTTTCTCTGACCTATTGATTTTTAGTAAAACAACTTATTTGTGGAAAATGGCTTTTCGTTTTTTTGTCATCTTGTTTTTGTTCTGAGAGTTCACTCAAAATTAAGAAATCCTGTGAACATCGTCAAAAAGCAAAGAAGCCTTTTCCTTTTGCTTTATTTCGTTGTGTATTTTTTTACTTATTGATTTAAAAAATTAAAAGTCGCTCTCTGAATAACTCAATGGTGAAAGCAATTTTTTGAATTTTATCAAAAAAGAGTATATAAAGATGGTAGAAACAAAAAATAAATCATACCTTGATTGAAATGTTTTGTATTTAAGCATGTCTTTTAAAAACTGGTTCTCTACAAAAACCTGAGCAGGCTAAGTTTGATCCAAATTTTGTTCAAGTTCAAGGATTTTGCAGTATGTAACTTAATAAACTTTTTAATGAAGCTACACACAGTGTTTTAGACTTCTCACAATACATCATGCAGAGTTTGTAAATTAAAAAACAATTGGTACTAAAAAATAGCAATTTTCGAAAAAGACCTAGAATCGTAGATACCACATAAAATCTACGACTTTTTTTTGGTTTCGATGCCTAAAACAAAAGTTTTTTTTTGATCCTGAAGATTCGATTGTATCTATTGCTGGCGTTTTTATTCGCGACCAAGTTTGAATAGTTTTGAAATTTATGTTTATACAACACTTCAAAAAAGAAGATTTTTTACCAGAGCCGATTCTATCTCAAATTTTTTAAAAATCTTCATGTCTTTAAGGTTGAATTTATCGTTGCAAGATGCTGCTTTTTAGTCTGTATGCTTATTAGCTTAATCGTTTCAAGTTGACGGATTGTGAAATTTTTTTCACAGAAACTGTACAGGATCTTTTTTCATTTAACCTGATTTTTTGCCAAATGTTAGTTAAGCAAACGTTTTGTCTATTTTCCTTCATTGGGAATTAATTTAAAAAATTTAGGGGAAGGAAGGATGAAATTCATTCAAAAAAACGCAATATTTCATTTTCTTAAATAATTTTTCTATGAAAAACTTTCTCGTCGTGTACTACTACAGCTTTTGTGTCCAGTTTTCTTTTCTTACCGCCTTCTTGCCACCTGTCTTCTCACCGCTCGCTCGACTGCCCAACGTGCCGATCCGCCTATGTTTGGGAATCCCCGATTTTTTTTTTGATAATGATTGATTGAGCAAAAATGAATGAAACATAAAAAGTCAAAACTGAATCAGTCAAACACACAAAAATTCTTTGCTTCAACTTCCTTTTCTTTGTAGGTTCAGCATTCATAACGAGTCAGTCGAGTGAGTTGATGATCGCTAATAATGTTGACTTTGGAGCTGAGTTTCAGTGAATGTCTGAGACAGCTCCTTCAGTTCGTTCATGCTCAAACTGATCTGCTGATAATTGAGCCAAGCACTGTTGTGCAGTAAAAATATTTCGATGGTTACAAAAAAACACTCTTGTTTTCAAACGATTTTTTAAAAAAGTCCAAACCAATCTGTGGTAGAATTTGTCATCCCAAATACTTGTCAAAATAATCAGTTGATGAGTGTTGATGGTTTTTCAAAGCTAGCAAAAATTAGCGATTGATGACTCTCGAATCGTATTTAATTGGTGATGAATCTGTGGTGCTTAAGAAGTATCTGAATCTGTGGTGATGGAATCTGCGAAGCTTAAATGTTGCTTAAGGGGTACATGAGCAGGAAAATAAAACACGAGAGAAAGATGGCCGCGTTGACTTTTTATTTCTACAGCACAAATCTTACCACAAAACAAAAATTCGTCAAAATTTTTTCTGAAAAATTTATCCTGAACATTGAACACTTCCGAAGTTTTACTATATTTTTGAAACTTTTTGAAGTTTTTGAGTAAAAATAAATATCATTCGATTTTTACCTTTAACCGCTTGATCTCTCAGATAGCTGATTAGTTAGCCCAGATATTTGTTTGCAATTTTATCATTCAGTCGGGTCTTTCTTTTTAAAACTTTTCTTGCCCAAAATCAAATCTCAACTCACCATGACTTTGGGTGAGTTTGAGATCTTTTGTATTTTTTAAACTCACGGTAGATTTTTTTGATGAATTCACAAGAAACGACCGTTCAGTCGGATTTCAATTAATTTTATTCAACTTTCTACTTTTTCAACTATCTACCGCAAAGCTCAACAAAAATTTTTTCTTTTCATTAAATGGTATAGCTGATAACCTGAAAATAATCTTAGTTTGATGGAGCAGCCAAAAACGCTTTAATGGTATAATCCTGGTGAGGAAGCTTTTTGTTTTAGAGAAAAAAGACGTGTATGGTATAGGAAACAAATTATCACTGGACCGAGTTTGGACTTTAATCAATACGAGAACTTCAACAAATGTCTGGGCTATAACAAGTTAGTGATTTCGATTGTTGTTTATAATGCAAAAATTTTATGTGCCTAAGCAATTGGACGTAAGATAACTACCGAATCTTACTAAGTCTACAAATTAATTTGCCGAGATAAAAATCAACCGCGAAGACATCCTCTTCAAAACACTGAGATAGATTCAATAGATACATCTCTAAAGAACACTTTGCAAAGAGGCCATTCTGTGATCGTGTGTGGGTATATCGTGATTATTCTTCTTACACGTCAAGATTGAAGAGTTCAATTTCAAGGCTTGCTGTCAATCCTAAAAGTGAGATTTTTTGTTTGTAACCAACATTTACACATTTGCCTGCCGAATGAAGTTTTTCACTGGCATTGAAAAAAAACTAATTTCCACACAAAATGTTTCGAATTTGAATTTTTTTCTCCATTTAGAGCCCGTATAAAAAAAATTTCATCCACAATAAAAGAACAACGAAAACAGTGTTGACAGCAACTTACTCAACGCAAGCTTGTCCTTAGAAAATAATAGTATCACTGAGTTATAAAAAAATTCCTATTTTTTTAACAAGATAAACTCAATGACAAAAAAAAAACAGTTTGCAAAAATGAGTTTTCGAAATGGTTTCATTTCAAAAAACGGAATGATGCAATCAAAGTTTTAAGAATTGATGTTTTGTTTTAAAAAAGTTTATAAAATATTCTTATCTTAACAGCGTACACAACGAGTTAAAAATGAGTGTGTGAGATTTTTGCTTCTTCAGAAAAGCAAATGTTTGAGGAAAATTGCTACAAAAAGGATTTTACAAATCTTACGGCTTAATTGATAGCAATATTTTTCATATGAAGATGTCAAAGATAACAAAATCTCTTGAGGAGTTAGTAAGTGATGGTTTTGTCAATCTCATCAAGGCGAAGCAATGAATGAGTGAAACCTTTCTCGGTTTTCTTGGATACCTTTTGTGTTCATTAACAAATCGAGCCATGGAAATGGATATTGATTTCTTAAAATTTATTGCGCCTTTAATTAGTGTGATGAAATTCTCAACGTGTCAATGAAAAAGTAAATTATTTTATTGACATTTTTTCAGAAAAAAGAAAAATGTGTTTTACGCCAAAAATAATGATAAAAGTAGTAATCAAAGTTTTCAATTAAAATTAGGACATATGAACGACTTAAGAAAACCAGCATGTAGTTTTATTTTAATTTTTTGTGCTAAAGGATTGTGTCTCGACTAAACTTTAAAAATTTGTAGTCAATTTTAGTTATTGAGACTTCGAAGCGTATTTGACTTCAATCAAAGTAGATATGAAAAGCTTTGTGTTTTCAATTGTTGTTAATTTCATAAGCTCGTTATCCTGGTCAATTTTTGTAGTTATTTGGCTTAAATTTCTACGGGACAAGAAAACAAATGTTTTTCTAGGTAATATTTTTTGATACCGTGCAAGTTAACCTTCAACTTTGTTACTCAGCTGTATGATAGGTTCATTAAAAAGATTTATAAGGTTTTTTTCAAGTAGACTTCAGGTTTTTTTATTCCGTTGGAAGTTTTTTTGGCCCACTCGACTACATGTGACAATTTAGACATAAAATTTACGACATTAAATAATACTGCAAACGTTCTCAGACGACATTTTTTGCATTTTTCTTTCTAAATTTTTCTCTAAATATCAAGTCAATTTTGGGTTAATAACTTTTATAAAGGATCTTTTAATCTTCAAAGATTTTTTTATATTTAAATTTTTTTTCTTCAAATTCAAGAAAGTCTCTCTCCTAATACTCACTGAAGTTATAACTGAAAAATGAATCCAATGTTTTTATTAAGTTTCTTGACTAGTTGATAGTCTGATCAGTAGCCTGATTTCATTGTTTTATTGTTAAATGTTCAAAACGTGTGTAAAAACTTGAAAATTTGTGCTCAAATTTGGGTATCAGTAATCCCCCAGTCGTCAACGTTAATATTACGGCAGCTGATTCCAGATAATAACATATTTGAAATTTTTAAAAAAGTACCAAAGGTTCTTAAGCCGAGCCAAATGTATAAAAAAAACATTTCAGAATTTTCGGAAAACATACTAGAAGTTGTTTCAGAAAGTATTCACCACTGGTTCTCAACCCCTAAAATTGTCATCGATATAAGAAATGTTTATATTTTTTGAGTGTAGAGTTATTCATTGAAAGTACGAAAAAACAGAAATATACCAAACAAAAAGCCAATAGAAGAAACCTTGTCGTAAGAACAAAACGTATCATAAAACAAAACTTAAAATATGTTAAGAAACTACCTACAACAACCCAAAAAAGATTGCTTCTTTCTGATTGATTCTTTTTTATCAAATATTTTGATGCTTTAATTAAGCTAAATATTGTGTTTATTGTTCATCCTATGAGAATATGTTCACCTAATGTGTGCAAAATGGCCCATTTAGGTCAAAAAACACGAATAGTGTGGGTTGAGCAGAAAACAAGTTAAACGAGAAAAAAATTTTCGAATGTTTTTTTTTCGATTCTGAAATTTTTATAACATTTTCTACCTTTTAAAAACTGAAAATGTGGAAAAATCAGAAACAGCTGTTTAAAAAATGATAAGAGCTAAAAATATTTTTAGAAAATCAAGTTTTGAAACTTTGCTCTAGCTCATTTCAGAGCCCTGCTCACCTCACCCCAGCGTTACTGGTTCGCAAGCAGCTACTAATTTTTTTTTTGAAATAGCTGCTTGAAGCTTTCGAAAAGTCAAAAAGTTGGTATTTGAGAACGAAAACATTGAGAAAACCTTTCCCAATAATTTTTTTGCTCATTTATTGATGTTCTTCCCTTATATTGGGAAAACATCATCAAAACGGTAAGCCCTAACTAACTAATAATTTTACTAGTGAATATACATAAGACTCGCTTACTTGTGGTAAATGTGGATACTCCTGACTCGAGTTTTTAAGAAATACAGTAAGCCTTACAGCAAAAAAATACAACAATTAAGCATGTAAAACTTTTCATCGAATAATTTTTTCCCCTAAAAAAGGAAAATAATGAAAACAAAGATGTTCTTATCAATTAAATGTTTTTAGCCATTGAACAAGAACCACTTGAACAATATTCTTTGGTAGATAATGAATAATTGGACAAACTCTAAGCAATTTAATGATCGGGTCACCTAGAGTAAGACATTTGGTCGTATTTTTTATCTGCACTGAAGTCTCAGGGATAAAAATTGATGACAATGGACTTTCAATAGCAAAACTTTGAAGAGATAACCGAATTTTGTGGCTCTTCTAGACAATAGAATAGAATTTCATTCCATTAAAATGGATGGTTTCAAAATTTTGAAATCCATTTTATTCCTATATAACCATTGATTTCATTTTTTTTCTCGAAGTATTAGATTTCTTTTTGATCAAAAAATTCAGGCAAATTTATTATTTTTTTTAGAAATGGAATGTTTAGTCAAGTGTTTGCAGGTTTCTGATAAACTCCCAGCTGATCAAACACGTTTATCCTCATGCCAACCAACACAAAATTATCCCTCCTTACACGCCACTCCCCACTCCCCACAGACAATCCATCCCTCAATCCATCCCTCGTCAATCTAAATTACCTCATACTCTCACATCCCCGTTTACCAACCAGTTCCCCCGTCATTACAAAAACAACCACCCCCCCTCCCCCCGCCGCTATATTCACACCCACTCCCCCACGCTTACTCACTGCGGCGGGGTAGCGGGTAAGTATGGTTATGGAGAGCAGCTTACTGTGTTGCAGGAGTTGTATAAGGTGGAGAAACTGATGTTAAATATTTGCAAATTTTTTTCCTATGATAACGCTACTATTTTCAAGAAAAAGGTGAGCCTAGTCTTTGGTTAAAAAGATTGGTAAGGAAGCGGTGCAAAGATTGGTAGTCTAATTAGGTAAACTAATTTACCCTTTTTCGAAGTAATTGTTTTACAAAGTTTCTGTAACGTTGGTTTTTGAGGTGCCATAAATCACAGTTACAACAAAATGAACTCTTCAATTTTGATGCTCGTGCAACTCTAGCCTTCCAAGAAAAACAAACTAAAGCAGCTTAAAAGTATCTGGTATTCTTTATTAGATTTATAAGTCTACTTTTGACTCAAGTACCTCAAGTAACCGTTTTCGCCGCAAAAAATGTTTTACCCGATGCCGCCTCTAGATTATTCACGAAAACTTTCAGGTCAATTGCATTTGAATGTTTGTGTCCATACAAAAAAAAATCCCGTAATTTTGGTTTAAACAACTCTGCAAGTAAAAAAAAAAAAAAACTTACACACGTACCCACACGTACCACCACGTATACGCTTGAAATAAATATCTATGCTTATATCCCGGGTCCAGGTAGTGCTTTCACACTTTGTAAAAAGAAAAAATCCGCGTTGGGATCAAAAAATCATCATAGCAGCACCGGTCAAAATCTGCAAAGTCAAAACATTAGTCTGCAAAGTCCGAACATAGGTCTGAACGTATTATGAAGACAACTGAAGCTGGTTGTAGAGTTTCGAAACGACCACGAATGACTACATGCACTCACTGACTACATGCACTAATTTCGTGGTCGTTTCGAAACGACCATGAATGACTACATGCACTAACTGACTACATGCACTAACTTCGTGTTCGTTTCGAAACGACCATGAATGACTACATGCACTAACCGACAAAAATCAAAAGATTGAGATGGTATCCAACTAAGTGCTTAAGTTAAGTTTTAAAAAAGTCCTTTTACGTTTACAGAGAAATTAATGGCAGAAAACTTATTATTAGACTTTCGTACCTAGTGTAATTTCAGACATCTGCATACGTATGCTCAGTCTGCAGAGTCTGAGCATAAGTATGCAAAGTTTGAACATAATTCAGCAAACTCTGAACATGAGTCGGCAAAGTCTGAACTTAATTCTGCAAACTTCTGAACGTAGATTAGGTACGAAAATCTATAATAATAGGTTTTCTGCCTTTAGTTTCTCTGTAAATATAAAAGGACTCTTTTAAAACTCAACTTAAGCACTTAGTTGTATACCATCTCAATCTTTTGCTTTGTTTTGTCAGTTAGTGCATGTAGTCATTCGTGGTAGTTTCGAACTTCTTCGACCAGCTTCAGTTGTCTTCATCGGCGCAAGACTTGAGGGTAAGTTAAATCAAACCCCAGAGAAAATCGCCACAAAACAAGTTGATGTAACGGTTAATTCCAATTAATACTTCAATTAATACTTCAAACTTCAATCTTTTTGAGGAAATTGTTTCAAAGTTCAACGTATTGCTTGTGGGCAGCCATGACGTAAGTGACCCTGAGCTTCAAAAAAGTAAACCACATCTTGAACGTCTTGATTCATTTGTCTTTAAGTACTCTGAATTAGAGGTAATTTTTAGCTGAGGAGTGCTCCTGAACTTAAAACATCTCTAATTCAGAAAACTTGTAGACAAACGGATCAAGATGTAGTTGCAATTTTGAAGCACAAGGGCACTTATTTCATCGCTGCCCGCAAACAATTGATCTTTTTTGAGTAGAAAAAAAAAACATTTTTGATCGGTTGCAGTTAGACCGATGAGTTGAATTTTTCTCTAAACAAAATTGCGAATCGCAAAGCTGCGCTGGCCTTCGCGAAGCATAAGTGGAAGATATTGAGAATTGTTGCTTCTTAGTCAACGTCGATGTGTTTTTTCGTGGTTAAAATTTGTCTTTTGCCACAGTGTGAATCTTCCTATTTAGATGTTTTAGGAGCGTCAGTACGCAAGAAAAGTCTCTTCAAAATTTTTGTTCACAAATGTTTCCTGTACGCAATGCCCTTGTAATTCGTGTTGGTTTTGGTTTTGGTGCTGGCAAAATCTATGCATATTGTTTTTGGTATGTGTTCAAGTTTGTTTAAAGATGTTCAAGTTGATCCCAAAAACCGAATACTAATTGAGCTCCAAAGCCACCACAAGTGTTTCTGAGGATATCTCAATTTAATTCATTTAAAAACAAATTTAACAAAAAAAAAACGGATTCTTTCCTAAGATAAAAAGCTATCTTCAACAAAAAATCAAAAAATTTCAAGAACTTGGTCTGATTTCCAAGCTGAACGATAAGATAGATAAGATTGCAAAGCTTTAAAATTATCCTGAAAAAAAAACTGCTCGATTGTGAAATGTACGTCATCTTCCATATTATTTGTACTACATAGAGTACGTTTCGTCTAATTTCTATATGCATTAACTGTTTCGCCGATGAATTTTTTTCACGCCAGCCAGTCGCTGGTACTCGAAGTATTCAACCAAAAAACTTGGTCTGAAAGCGTCAAAATAACTCGTAACTGCTGGCAAGAAAACAAAAATTTGAGGTTCTCTAAATCTTTGGCTACTTTTCAGATGCAGTTGGCGCTCGACGTGCATCGCTTTGGTGATCGTTTGGTTTCCAAAATCAAACTTAATACGTTTAGGACACGCTTTATATCGCATGAATGAACAAATAATGAAGACTGCTGACCTAAGTGCATGAAAAGTCACGTGAGTTGTAGCTCAAATTACAATTAATTCCCCTTTTTTTCCTAAATTTCGTATTGTTGCGCATTTCTTCCAGGACAGACTCTGCAGGTCTGTTCATAGAAGTCTACAGGTAGTTCAGATGAATGATAAGAAACCAGGGTTGACCAAAAATGCTAATCATACAACTTTTTCATGCAATTCCATAGGTACAGAAAATTGCATGAAAGGTCTATGATTAGTATTTTTTCATATATGGAAACTGTTTGACAAGCATTTTTCCATAAACCAAAAATATTGCTTTTTTACATTTTCCTTTCTCAAAATTCTTTGGTTGTGTTCGTAACCGAACTCGAAGGACACACAACTTGGTTAATCAAACGTAGCAACCAAAGGTTTGGCCGTCTCGCAATAAAAATGCATGGGAAACATCCTGAAATGTTTTAATACTGTCTCAAATAAATAGTATAACGAAAGTAACGAACTTTCAAATTTTGGCAAAAAACTGCTCGATTGTGAATTGTACGTCATCTTCCATATTATTTGTACTACATAAAGTACGTTTCGTCTGATTTCTATATGCAATAACCGTTTCGCCTATTGAAATTTTTTCACGCCAGCCAGTCGCTGGTACTCGAAGTGTTCGACCAAAAAACTTGGTCTTAAAGCGTCAAAATAACTGGTAACTGCTGGCAAGCAAACAAAAATTTGAGGTTCTCTAAATCTTTGGCTACTTTTCAGGTGCAGTTGGCGCTCGACGTGCATCGGTCTGGTGATTGTTTGGTTTCCAAAATCAATTGTCATACGTTTAGGACACGCTGTATATCGCATGAAGGAACATATAATGACTGTTGACCT
Organism: Symsagittifera roscoffensis; assembly: GCF_963678635.1. Taxonomy (NCBI): domain Eukaryota; kingdom Metazoa; phylum Xenacoelomorpha; order Acoela; family Convolutidae; genus Symsagittifera; species Symsagittifera roscoffensis. Next base: position 18,782,202 of record NC_087071.1, on the reverse strand, counting down.
TAGTGCATGAAAAATCACGTGAGTTGTAGCTCAAATTACAATTAATTCCCCTTTTTCTTTCCTAATTTTCGTATTGTTGCGCATTTCTTTCAGGACAGACTCTGCAGGTCTGTTCATAGAAGTCTACAGGTAGTTCAGATGAATGATAGGAAAGGACGCATATGAAACTTAGTATATCCCCAGTGTGGGCGGACTTTCACGATTCCTTTCACGGAAGTCTTACAGAAAATGAATGCTTAATTCAATCAAAAATAACTTCTCAACAACGCTTAGAAGGCAGAGTACTCCGCATCAGAAAAAATACAACTAGACCTGATTGTACTCCAAGAGCAGCAGATTAAAAAGCTAGAAGTTCTTAGAGTATAGGTTTGAAACGAACCTAATTGCTTTTTGAGAAAATCCTCCCCTCCCCCTCGAGAAAACCCTAGAACCTCCCCTGAGCAGCGGAACACTTTGTTCAATTAAGTGGCTAAACGGATCTATTACCTCCGTTTATTCGGAAGCCTGTTTTGCATCTTGGTTGGGACATAATGCGGAAAAAAAATCGATCGTATAAGTTGAGCTTTCGAAATAACGGCCGCTTCAACATAATGACGTGGATTTGGTACAAGCTTTTACAGATCACAGAGGCCTTACCTAATGCCACAAATAAAAGAGAAGTCACAGCCTTTGTTTCTGGTCTGCTAAATTTTACCATAGAACCTATAAGACTAACTTGTTTAACTATTGTTTCCTCACAGTTTTGATCTAAGAGGTTACGACAAGCCCTCGCTTGGTTAAGCAAAACTAGATTTGTACTTATGTCTATGCAACAGGAATAGAAACAACAGGGAAATGTCTATGCAACTGGAATCGCAGATATCGCAAGGTCCTCTTTGCTATTTGGCAATATAAAAGTTTAGGGAGACAGTTTGCTAAAAACATTGTGGTAAAGGTCTTTTGAAACAAAGCGCAAGCAGAAAAAAATAGCCGGTAACTGTCCAAGTAGAACAGACTGTTCCGACCATGGACTTTAAAAAAAAGAAAAATGTTTTTTTTTCTGCTTGGTGTGATGAGAGGATCTAAAGGGAAACTAAAAATTAGGCATATTCGACAGTCATATTGAAATAACCAATTGTAAAACAGTTTATTTTATAGCTCAAAACAGTTCAAAAAACAAAAAAAAAACGATCGTAAAAAATCAAATTTGCGACGAAATTTTTTTTTTAATTTTCAATTTTTCTTTTCATAAATTAATGTCGCTAAAAACTCCAAAAATTATTTTATTCCAATAACAATTAATTTATTCCATGAACACTAGCACGACTTCAAATAAGGATAAATCAGCTAATGTAAGCATGCTCGCTCGCTTTAATCGTTCCACATTAGACGAAAACCTAAAAGTTCAAACCGGTTTTTCACTGGTGAAATTTTTTCGACAATTTTGAATAATCAACCAAATCACGACTGCTAGCGTTGTAATGTAATATATGACTCCATCCAGTCCGATGAATATTTGTGGTACCTTATTTTGCGTCGAAAACAAAAAAGAGAAAAAAAATTACAAAAAAATTGAAACATATCCGAGTACAAATTCGGTTCACATTTTCAAAAATTTGGTCTGAAAGCGTCAAAATAACTCGTAACTGCTGCAACCAAACAAAAATTTGAGGTTCTCTAAGTCTTTGGCTTCTTTTCAGATGCAGTTGGCGCTCGGCGTGCATCGCTTTGGTGATTGTTTGGTTTCCAAAATCAAATTTAATACGTTTAGGACACGCTGTATATCGCATGAATGAACAAATAATGAAGACTGCTGACCTAAGTGCATGAAAAGTCACGTGAGTTGTAGCTCAAATTACAATTAATTCCCCTTTTTCTTTCCTAAATTTCGTATTGTTGCGCATTTTTTCCAGGACAGACTCTGCAGGTCTGTTCATAGAAGTCTACAGTTAGTTCAGATGAATGATAAGAAACCCTGGTTGACCAAAAATGCTAATCATACAACTTTTTCATGCAATTCCATACGTACAGAAAATAGCATGAAAGGTCTATGATTAGTATTTTTTCATATATGGAAACTGTTTGAATAGCATTTTTCCTAAAACCGAATATATTGCTTTTTTACATTTTACTTTCTCAAATTTTTTTTGGTTGTGTTCGTAACCGAACTCAAAGGACTCACAACTTGCTTACTCAAACGTAGCAACCAAAAGTTTGGCCGTCTCGCATTAAAAATGCATGGGAAACATCCTGAAATGTTTTAATACCGTCTCAAACAAATAGCATAACGAAAGTAATGAACTTTCAAATTTCTAAAATTTCAATTTTTTAATTTCCAGACAATGATCAAGGCATACAAAAACATTTCATACCAAAGAAAGAGCAGTTTTGAGCGTTTTTGGAAAACGTTATTAAGAAAGAAGGAAAAAAATCCAATATTACTATATCCAGGACTACGTTATACACAAAAAAAATTAAATTATGCATGCAATCAATTTGCGGTTGAAAAAAAATTTTTGGGGGTAGTTTCAAGAAAAAATATTGGGGGAAGTTTCAAAAATACTTTGAAAATTTTTTGTCGTCGCCATCAAAAAATTGCTAGTCATACATTTTCCATATATGGAAATAGTATGATTAGAATTTTTTTGACAAAATTTTTCTTCTTTATTTACCGAATTTTGCTTCAAAACAAGAGAAAAAATTTTAGAAAATTCGACGACACCATTTTGGCAAAATGTATGAAATTTGTATGATTAGTATTTTTTCATAAATTAGTTTATGGAATTGTATGATTAGCTTTTGGTCATGGAGATCAACCCGGAAAGGACGCATATGAACTTCAGTATATCCCCAGTGTGGGCGGACTTTCCCGATTCCTTTCACGGAAGTCTTACAGGAAATGAGTTCTTATTCCAATCAAAAATTACTTCTATACAACGCTTCAGAAGGCAGAGTACTCCGCATCAGAAAAATTACAATTAGACCTGATTTAACTCCAAGAGCAGCAGATTAAAAAAGCTTGAGGTTCTTAGATTATAGGTTTGAAAAGGATTCAATTGTTTATTTAAGCGAATGCGTTAAAATTGTTCGAAATTTAGGGGCCGACAGGAAAAAGGTCAAGAACTCAGCGGACTGGATAGAGCATGAACTTCATCGGCGACAATCTATTGCACTGCTAAGTGCTTTGAGTGTCAAGGTTAGTGCCTCAAATTTTTTAATGCCCACGAATTCAGATGAGATGGTTCTTGATAGGAAAAAGTTTGATCAACTTAAGAGACTTTTTAACGAGAAATGTAACTGATTTAGCTTGATGAGTTGTAGAGAGTTGCAGAAAACATCTCTAATTCAGAGTAGTTGTAGACAAACGGATCAAGACGTTCAAGATGCAGTTGCTTTTTCAGTAAAAAAAAGAACATTTTTTGTTCGGTTGCAGAATTAGAACGATGAGTTGAGTTTTTCTTTAAACAAAATTGCAATTCCCAAAGCCGCGATGGCCTTCGCGAAGCTTTTATGGAAGATATTGAGATTTGTTGCTTCTTTGCCAACGTCGATGTGTTCTTTTGTGGTTAAACTTTGTCTTTTACCACGATGTGAATCTTCCTATTTAGACTTTTTAGTAGCGTCAGTACACAAAAAAAATCTCTTCAAAATTGGTGTTCAAAAATGTTTCTTGTACGCAATGTCTTTGTAATTGGTGCTGGTTTTGTTTTTAGTGTTGGCAAAATCTGTGCATATAGCTTTTTGGTATGTTTAAATTTGTTTAAAGATGTTCAAGTTGATCCCAAAATCCGAATACTATTTGAGCTCCAAAGCCACCACAAGTGTTTCTGAGGATATCTTCATTTTAATTCAATTAAAAACCAACTTAACAAAAAAAAGAATTTTTTCTGAAGATAAATTGCTTCAAAATCTTCAACAAAAAATCAAGAAATTTTAACAAGAACTTGGTATAACTTATTACAATCTGAACTACCTAGATACGATTGCAAACCTTTAAACTTATCCTGAAAAAAAACTGCTTGTTTGTGAACTCTAAGTCATCTTCCATATTATTTGTACTACAAAAAGTAAGCTAAGTCTGATTTCTGTTCGTGGAAGAATATCCTTCGGAAGTTTTGATCAAAGAATTTTACTTCTAGCCAATGGGTTACAAAGATAAAGCAAATAAAATTTGATTCGTATTTTTTATGTTTACAAACTCCTACAAAACTTAAAATATAACTCACCATAGCAAATATAAAATATCAGCAGTCCGGAAATGGATGAAAAATCTATCAAAGTTTTTTTTCCGACGCCCAACTTCCCCTTCCCCCAATGCTTAGTGTGCTCAGTGACTGACAAAACGTTTTTTTTTCTTGTATTCTTGTATTTATTAAAACTGTACACTTGTTCCATTACACGGTTCTGTAACTACCTTTTTTGATGCAACAAAGAACTGTTTTGCTCTTTCTCTCTCTCTCTCTCTCTCTCAGTCGTCTTGCTGTCTGGCGTAAATTTTTTTCAAAGTATCCATAGTGTTTTTCACTAGTTTTGGAGTTAGTTTGGCGAGCCAATCGAACTCAATAGTGTTGTTCTTTGAACACATATCTTTATTAACCTGCTCATCCTTTTCGTTATAGAACTTATTAGCAACAGAAGTTCTAAAATGAAGGCTCCTCAAGAAGCTTACGCCCTCTTTGTTTTTCATCCAGCTAACAAGTTTATGGAATTCTTCTTTTCTCATACTCTCATCGGAAAATAATTCTGGAACTTTTCGGTAGATGAAGCAGCTATAACTTCCGGGTAACTGACATACATGACTGGAATGGATAGTTTTTCCCGGATTCAAGTTTCGACGATAGTACAGATTTGCTCGCGAAATTAGAAAGTCGGTTGTGTTTCTGAAATCTTTAGTGAAGTTGTTACACTTTCGAGCAATAGACTGATCGTACAGTTTAAAGCTGAAATAACGATGCTTTTTATCTTTGGCTGCTAAAAGAGCTCGCGGAAGATTACGGTACAAATTGCTATTAAAGGCAACAATTTCATCTAAATCTTGCACAATAACATAATCAGAAATCGTTGCGTATTTTAGATAGCAGTAGGTATTTTGAATTGGTTTTGAATTTTCCGCTATTTGATGCATATTTGATGCGTTGTTGGAGTAAACAGAAACTGAATGCATCTCTAAGAAGCCAATATCTTTGTAATGTTTCAATATTTGTTGCGATACTGGATCGAAACCAAAAGAATAGATCTTTTTGTCCAATTCGCCCATTGAAATCTTTTTCACGCCAGCCAGTCGCTGGTACTCGAAGTATTCGACCAAAAAACTTGGTCTTAAAGCGTAAAAATAACTGGTAACTGCTGGCAAGCAAACAATAATTTGAGATTCTCTAAATCTTTGGCTACTTTTCAGGTGCAGTTGGCGCTCGACGTGCATCGCTCTGGTGATTGTTTGGTTTCCAAAATCAATTGTAATACGTTTAGGACACGCTGTATATCGCATGAAGGAACAAATAATGAAGACTGTTGACCTTAGTGCATGAAAAGTCACGTGAGTTGTAGCTGAATTTACAAACAATTCCCCTTTTTCATTCCTAAATTTCGTCGTATTGTTGCGCATTTCTTTCAGGACAGACTCTGCAGGTCTGTTCATAGAAGTCTACAGGTAGTTCAGATAAATGATAAGAAAGGACGCATATGAAACTTAGTATACCCCCAGTGTGGGCGGACTTTCCCGATTCCTTTCACGGAAGTCTTACAGAAAATGAATTCTTAATTCAATCAAAAATGACTGCTCAACAACGCTTAGAAGGCAGAGTACTCCGCATCAGAAAAAATACAACTAGACCTGATTGTACTCCAAGAGCAGCAGATTAAAAAGCTAGAAGTTCTTAGAGTATAGGTTTGAAACGAACCTAATTGCTTTTTTTTTTAGAAAATCCCCCCCCCCCCATCTCGAGAAAATCCTAGAACCGCCCCTGAGCAGCGGAACACTTTGTTTGATCAAGTGGCTAAACGGATCTATTACCTCCGTTTATTCGGAAGCCTGTTTTGCATCTTGGTTGGGACATAATGCGGAAAAAAAATCGATCGTATATGTTGAGCTTTCGAAATAACGGCCGCTTCAACATAATGATGTGGATTTGGTACAAGCTTTTTCAGATCACATATGCCTTACCTAATGCCACAAATCAAAGAGAAGTCACAGCCTTTGTTCGTGGTCTGTATAGAACCTATAAGACTAACTTGTTTCCTCGCAGTTTTGATCTAAGAGGTTACAACAAACCCTCGCTTGGTTAAACAAAACTAGATTTGTACCTTTGTCCATGCAACATTAATCGAGACAGTTGGCAGATATCGCAAGGTCCTCTTGCTATTTGGCAATTTAGTGGGCAGTTTGCCGAAAAGTTTGCCTCAGAGAGACACTTTGCCAAAAAGATTGCGGGATTGCGGTAAAGATCCTTTAAAGCAAAGCGCAAGCAGAATAAAATAGCCGGTAACTGTACAAGTAGAACAGACTATTCCGACCATGGACTTTAAGAAAAGAAAATTTTTTTTTCTGCTTGGTGTGATGAAAGGATCTGAAGGAAAACTAGAACTTAGCCATATTCGACAGTCATAGTGAAATAACCAATTGTAAAACAGTTCATTTTGTAGCTCAAAACAGTTCAAAAAACAAAACTAACGATCGTAAAAAATAAATTTGCGACGAAACTTTTTTTTTAATTTTCAATTTTTCTTTCCATAAACTTAATGTCGCTAAAAACTCCAAAAAATATTTTATTCCAATAATACTTAATTTATTCCATTAACACTAACACGACTTCAAATAAGGATAAATCAGCTAATGTAAGCATGCTCGCTCGCTTTACTCGATCGAGATTAGACGAAAAACCTAAAAGCTCAAACCGGTTTTTCTCGACACTGGTGGAATTTTTTCGACGATTTTGAATGATCAATCAAATCACGACTGATAGCGTTGTAATGTACTATATCACTCCATCCAGTCCGATGAAATTTGTGGTACCTTATTTTGCGTTGAAAACAAAAAAAAAGAGAAAAAAATAACAAAAAAAAATGAAACATATCCGAGTGCAAATTCGGTTCCCGTTTTCAAAGGTCAGAACAAAAACGCAATCGGTTTCATGAAAAATTTGTGGCAGAATGAGAAACATTTATCATTAACAAATGCCGTTTTAGACACTCAATGAAAATGCAAGCGCTATAACAACCTTTTTTATTAGATAGAAAGGAATTTCTGTTGACGATATATTTAATGGTCCAAATAGCGCGAAAAATTTTTCCTGAATTACCTTTTCTTAAATCTCTGTAGACTTCATTACTCTGTTCCGTTGTTAGTGTATGATAAAACTACAACTTTCTTATAGGATCCCGCACGTTCATCGCAAATTGCTTTCCAGAAAAGTAACACCAGTTTGCCCTCGTGATTTTTAACGACAATATCTTGTCTCTGCATTTTGCTGTCGTGATCCGAATACAAGTTTACATGCTGTTTATTTGAATTAACTCCGCTGCTGCTTCGAATTTGAGGTTTATTTACTGAACCTAATTTATGGACCCTTTTACCGTAGGTTTGATACCAATCTTCTTTTTTTTATCCCGCTCAGCAGTCGATTGGATGGCAGGGGAGTTATAAAGGGTTGGACTACATTTTTAATACCATGCCATTCTAAAGTAGTTTTGAGGAGGGGGGATGTGCACAGTGGTGTACATAGGGATCATATTTATAAATAAAAAAAACTGTTTTGAATTGAAGGCCGGAAAGAAAACCTTTTTTTTGGCGCGCTCTTTGTCAAAACTAAAACTTGGGTTATTTGGCAGTCCCCGCACTGACAAAAATGGTTTCGGATCGATTTATATTGATTTAAAACCGATTTTAAATCGATCCAAATCTATTAACAACCCGCACTGACAAAAATGGTTTCGAGTCGATTTAAATTGATGATAAATCGATTTTAAATCGATCAAATCGATTAACAATGTACATTTTACGAATTTAAAGGGATTTAAAATCGATTTAAATTGATCTTTTTGAAAATTTTAAATCAATTTAAGTATCAAAAAAATCGATTTAAATCAATTTGGATGGATTTTCCGACTCACTAAAATCCATCGGAAACTCACTTAAATCCATTTTAAAACATTTAAATCGATCTTATTTGAAAATTTTGAATCGATTTAAGTCTCTTTAAAATCGATTTAAATCGATATGAATGGAGTTTCAGACTCCCTATAATCAAGTTTTTTGCTAACACGGCGAAAAAAACATACACTCTAAAAATTGTTGGAATTTTTTTTCTCTATTTTTTAAACATGAACACTCGTGCCAGATGTTATAGAATTCAATAAATGATCCACATAAATCAAATTTAAAGTTCGAAAATAGGCAATGAAATTATAAAAACTATTGTATATCAGATTTTGCAAAATCCTATCTTACAAACAATAAAGGGTCAAAAAGAAATAAAATTTGATCTCCATAATATGCAATAAAATCATAGAAAATTATGAAGATAAATCAGTTTTTGGGCAAAACTTATATTTTTATTTGGTCTTTTTATTGTTCTTTTAAATGTTATAATACACTATGAATGTAGGTTGAAAAAATATAGGCAATGAATAAATGCAATAAAAATTCGAAACTGATAAATCTCCAAAGAAAAAAAATCGATTTAAATCCGTTTCAATCCCCTTAAAACAAAAAATAAATTCTGACTGGAAGAAAAGTTTTCAGTTTGATTTAAAATTGATTTGGATCAATTTTTTCAGCTGGGATTTCAGATCAAATTTCATCTTTTTTTTTATCTTTGTACTTTTTTCATTCTGAAACTGACCTAAATTTAATCAACGTACTTTTTTCATACTAAAATCGATTCTAATCCATTTTTGTCAGTGCGGGAATGTATGTTTCACGATCTTTATATGACTTTATATCGATTTAAACTGATCTTTTTTGAAAACTTTGGATCAATTCAAGTGTCTAAAAAGTCGATTTAAGTCGATTTGGATGGATTTCCCTTCTTCTTATAATCCATCGGAAACGCACTTAAATCCATTTTTAATCGATTCAAATCGATCTTTTTTGAAAAATTGGAATCGATTTGAGTCTCTTTAAAATCAATTTAAATCGATTTGGATGGATTTTCAGACTCCTCAAATTCATTTTTTTGCTAACACGGTTAAAAACTCTTAAGTAAAAATAGTTGCCCGCACTGACAGAAATGATTTCCGGTTGATTTGAATTGAATTTAAATGGATTTTAAATCGATCCAAATCGATTAACCATGTACAATTTACGTGCTTAAAAGGATTTTAAATCGATTTAAATCGATAGTTTTGAAAAATTCAAATCGATTTAAGTGTCTAAAAAATCGATTTAAATCGATTTCGATGGATTTTGCGACTCACTAAAATTCTTGCAAATCTCACTTAAATCAATTTTTCATACTAAAATGGATCTTAATCCATTTTTGTCAGTGCGGGAATGTATGTTTCACGATCTTTAATTGACTTTATATTGATTTAAACTGATCTTTTTTGAAAACTTTGGATCAATTCAAATGTCTAAAAAGTCGATTTAAGTCGATTTGGATGGATTTTCCTTCTTCTCATAATCCATCGGAAACGCACTTAAATCTATTTTGAATCGATTCTAAACTTTCCTTCTCCTTATAATCCTTTCCTTCTCCTTATAATCCATCGGAAACGCACTTAAATCTATTTTGAATCGATTCCAATTGATCTTAATTGAAAAAATTGAATCGATTTAGGTCTCTTTAAAATCAATTTAAATCGATTTGGATGGGTTTTCAGATTCCTTAAAATCATTTTTTTTTGCTAACACGGTAAAAAACTCTTAAGAAAATAATCCAAATCGATTAACCATGTACAATTTACGAATTTAAATGTATTTTAAATCGATATAAAAAAATCTTTTTGAAAAATTTGAATCGATTAAAGTGTCCAAAAAAAATCGACTTAAATCAATTTCGATGGATTTTCCGACCCCCTAAAACTGATTTTTTTGCAAACACGGCGAAAAAAAAACATACTCTTTAAAAAAATGTTGTCTTTTTTTATTCTCGAGTTTTTAAACACAAACACTCGTGCCATGTGTTGTAGAATTCAATAAAATGATCCACATAAATCAGGTTTGAAACTCAAAGTTTAGCAATAAAATCGTAGAAGACCATTGTAAATCAAAATATGGGCATAATCTTGTGTAACAAACCAGAAAAAAGTCAGGTAAAATTAAATTGTGATCTCAATATTAAGCAAAATAACCATAGAAAAACATGAAAACAAATCATATTTTAAGCAACAACTTATGAAACGAATCCAGAAAAGGGTAAAAAAAGACAGTTTTTGAACTCAAAATATGCAAGATAATCATCGAATTTTATCGATATTTTGGTCTTTTTATATGAACTTTTCATGCAACAATACGCTATGGATGAAAAATGAAAAAAGATAGACAAGAAAAAAATGCAATAAATTTTTGAAACTGAAAAAACTCAAATGAAAAAATTTTTTCCGGTCAATATAAATCAAATATAAATCGATTTTAAATCGATCCAAATCGATTAACCAAGTACAATTTACGAACTTAAATGGATTTTAAATCGATTTAAATCGATCTTTTTGAAAATTTTAAATCGATCTAAATCAATTTTCATCTTTTTTTTATCTTTGTACTTTTTTCATTCTGAAATTGACCTAAATTTAATCAACGTACTTTTTTCATACAAAAATCGATTCTAATCCATTTTTGTCAGTGCGGGAATGTATGTTTCACGATCTTTAATTGACTTTATATCGATTTAAACTGATCTTTTTTGAAAACTTTGGATCAATTCAAGAGTCTAAAAAGTCGATTTAAGTCGATTTGGATGGATTTTCTTTCTTCTTATAATCCATCGGAAAGGCACTTAATTCCATTTTTAATTGATTCAAATCAATCTTATTTAAAAAATTGGAATCGATTTGAGTCTTTTTAAATTCAATTTAAATCGATTTGGAAGGATTTTCAGACTCCTTAAATTCATTTTTTTTGCTAACACGGTAAAAAACTCATAAGTAAAAATAGTTGCCCGCACTGACAGAAATGATTTCCGGTTAATTTAAATTGAATTTAAATCGATTTTAAATTGATCCAATTCGATTAATCATGCACAATTTACGAACTTAAAAGGATTTTAAATCGATTTAAATCGATGTTTTTTGAAAATTTCAAATCGATGTAAGTGTCTAAAAATCGATTTGAATCGATTTCGATGGATTTTTCGACTCACTAAAATTCATGCAAATCTCACTTAAATCAATTTTTCATACTAAATGGATCTTAATCCATTTTTGTCAGTGCGGGAATGTATGTTTCACGATCTTTAATTGACTTTATATCGATTTAAACTGATCTTTTTTGAAAACTTTAGATCAATTCAAGTGTCTAAAAAGTCGATTTAAGTCGATTTGGATGGATTTTCCTTCTTCTTATAATCCATCGGAAACACACTTAAATCCATTTTTAATCGATTCAAATCGATCTTATTTGAAAATTTGGAATCGATTTGAGTCTCTTTAAAATCAATTTAAATCGATTTGGATGGATTTTCAGACACCTCAAATTCATTTTTTTGCTAACACGGTTAAAAACTCTTAAGTAAAAATAGTTGCCCGCACTGACAGAAATGATTTCCAGTTGATTTGAATTGAATTTAAATGGATTTTAAATCGATCCAAATTGATTAACCATGTACAATTTACGTGCTTAAAAGGATTTTAAATCGATTTAAATCGATAGTTTTGAAAAATTCAAATCGATTTAAGTGTCTAAAAAATCGATTTAAATCGATTTCGATGGATTTTGCGACTCACTAAAATTCTTGCAAATCTCACTTAAATCAATTTTTCATACTAAAATGGATCTTAATCCATTTTTGTCAGTGCGGGAATGTATGTTTTACGATCTTTAATGGATTTTATATCGATTTAAATTCCTTCTCCTTATAATCCATCGGAAATGCACATAAATCTATTTTGAATCGATTCTAAACTTTCCTTCTCTTATAATCCATCGGAAACGCACTTAAATCTATTTTGAATCGATTCTAATTGATCTTATTTGAAAAATTTGAATCGATTTAGGTCTCTTTAAAATCAATTTAAATCGATTTGGATGGGTTTTCAGATTCCTTAAAATCATTTTTTTTTGCTAACACGGTAAAAAACTCTTAAGAAAATAATCCAAATCGATTAACCATGTACAATTTACGAATTTAAATGTATTTTAAATCGATTAAAAAAAATCTTTTTGAAAAATTTGAATCGATTAAAGTGTACAAAAAAATCGACTTAAATCGATTTCGATGGACTTTCCGACCCACTAAAACCGATTTTTTTGCAAACACGGCGAAAAAAAACATACTCTTTAAAAAAATGTTGTCTTTTTTTATTCTCGAGTTTTTAAACACAAACACTCGTGCCATGTGTTGTAGAATTCAATAAAATGATCCACATAAATCAGGTTTGAAACTCAAAGTTTAGCAATAAAATCGTAGAAGACCATTGTAAATCAGAATATGGGCATAATCTTGTGTAACAAACCAGAAAAAGTTCAGGTAAAATTAAATTGTGATCTCAATATTAAGCAAAATAACCATAGAAAAACATGAAAACAAATCATATTTTAAGCAACAACTTATGAAACGAATCCAGAAAAGGGTAAAAAAAGACAGTTTTTGAACTCAAAATATGCAAGATAATCATCGAATTTTATTTATTTTGGTCTTTTTATTTGGACTTTTCCTGCAACAATACGCTATGGATGAAAAATGAAAAAAGATAGGCAAGAAATAAATGCAATAAATTTTTGAAACTGAAAAAACTCAAATGAAAAAAATTTTTCCGGTCGATATAATTAAATTTAAATTGATTTTAAATCGATCCAAATTGATTAACCATGTACAATTTACGAACTTAAATGGATTTTAAATTGATTTGAATCGATCATTTTAAAAATTTTGAATCGATCTAAATCAATTTTCATCTTTTTTTTATCTTTGTACTTTTTTCATTCTGAAATTGACCTAAATTTAATCAACGTAATTTTTTCATACTAAAATCGATTCTAATCCATTTTTGTCAGTGCGGGAATGTATGTTTCACGATCTTTATATGACTTTATATCGATTTAAACTGATCTTTTTTTAAAACTTTGGATCAATTCAAGTGTCTAAAAAGTCGATTTAAGTCGATTTGGATGGATTTCCCTTCTTCTTATAATCCATCGGAAACGCACTTAAATCCATTTTTAATCGATTCAAATCGATCTTTTTTGAAAAATTGGAATCGATTTGAGTCTCTTTAAAATCAATTTAAATCGATTTGGATGGATTTTCAGACTCCTCAAATTCATTTTTTTGCTAACACGGTTAAAAACTCTTAAGTAAAAATAGTTGCCCGCACTGACAGAAATGATTTCCGGTTGATTTGAATTGAATTTAAATGGATTTTAAATCGATCCAAATCGATTAACCATGTACAATTTACGTGCTTAAAAGGATTTTAAATCGATTTAAATCGATAGTTTTGAAAAATTCAAATCGATTTAAGTGTCTAAAAATTCGATTTAAATCGATTTCGATGGATTTTGCGACTCACTAAAATTCTTGCAAATCTCACTTAAATCAATTTTTCATACTAAAATGGATCTTAATCCATTTTTGTCAGTGCGGGAATGTATGTTTCACGATCTTTAATTGACTTTATATTGATTTAAACTGATCTTTTTTGAAAACTTTGGATCAATTCAAATGTCTAAAAAGTCGATTTAAGTCGATTTGGATGGATTTTCCTTCTTCTCATAATCCATCGGAAACGCACTTAAATCTATTTTGAATCGATTCTAAACTTTCCTTCTCCTTATAATCCTTTCCTTCTCCTTATAATCCATCGGAAACGCACTTAAATCTATTTTGAATCGATTCCAATTGATCTTAATTGAAAAAATTGAATCGATTTAGGTCTCTTTAAAATCAATTTAAATCGATTTGGATGGGTTTTCAGATTCCTTAAAATCATTTTTTTTTGCTAACACGGTAAAAAACTCTTAAGAAAATAATCCAAATCGATTAACCATGTACAATTTACGAATTTAAATGTATTTTAAATCGATATAAAAAAATCTTTTTGAAAAATTTGAATCGATTAAAGTGTCCAAAAAAAATCGACTTAAATCAATTTCGATGGATTTTCCGACCCCCTAAAACCGATTTTTTTGCAAACACGGCGAAAAAAAAACATACTCTTTAAAAAAATGTTGTCTTTTTTTATTCTCGAGTTTTTAAACACAAACACTCGTGCCATGTGTTGTAGAATTCAATAAAATGATCCACATAAATCAGGTTTGAAACTCAAAGTTTAGCAATAAAATCGTAGAAGACCATTGTAAATCAAAATATGGGCATAATCTTGTGTAACAAACCAGAAAAAAGTCAGGTAAAATTAAATTGTGATCTCAATATTAAGCAAAATAACCATAGAAAAACATGAAAACAAATCATATTTTAAGCAACAACTTATGAAACGAATCCAGAAAAGGGTAAAAAAAGACAGTTTTTGAACTCAAAATATGCAAGATAATCATCGAATTTTATCGATATTTTGGTCTTTTTATATGAACTTTTCATGCAACAATACGCTATGGATGAAAAATGAAAAAAGATAGACAAGAAAAAAATGCAATAAATTTTTGAAACTGAAAAAACTCAAATGAAAAAAATTTTTCCGGTCAATATAAATCAAATATAAATCGATTTTAAATCGATCCAAATCGATTAACCAAGTACAATTTACGAACTTAAATGGATTTTAAATCGATTTAAATCGATCTTTTTGAAAATTTTAAATCGATCTAAATCAATTTTCATCTTTTTTTTATCTTTGTACTTTTTTCATTCTGAAATTGACCTAAATTTAATCAACGTACTTTTTTCATACAAAAATTGATTCTAATCCATTTTTGTCAGTGCGGGAATGTATGTTTCACGATCTTTAATTGACTTTATATCGATTTAAACTGATCTTTTTTGAAAACTTTGGATCAATTCAAGAGTCTAAAAAGTCGATTTAAGTCGATTTGGATGGATTTTTTTTCTTCTTATAATCCATCGGAAAGGCACTTAATTCCATTTTTAATTGATTCAAATCAATCTTATTTAAAAAATTGGAATCGATTTGAGTCTTTTTAAATTCAATTTAAATCGATTTGGAAGGATTTTCAGACTCCTTAAATTCATTTTTTTTGCTAACACGGTAAAAAACTCTTAAGTAAAAATAGTTGCCCGCACTGACAGAAATGATTTCCGGTTAATTTAAATTGAATTTAAATCGATTTTAAATTGATCCAATTCGATTAATCATGCACAATTTACGAACTTAAAAGGATTTTGAATCGATTTAAATCGATGTTTTTTGAAAATTTCAAAACGATATAAGTGTCTAAAAATCGATTTGAATCGATTTCGATGGATTTTTCGACTCACTAAAATTCATGCAAATCTCACTTAAATCAATTTTTCATACTAAATGGATCTTAATCCATTTTTGTCAGTGCGGGAATGTATGTTTCACGATCTTTAATTGACTTTATATCGATTTAAACTGATCTTTTTTGAAAACTTTAGATCAATTCAAGTGTCTAAAAAGTCGATTTAAGTCGATTTGGATGGATTTCCCTTCTTCTTATAATCCATCGGAAACACACTTAAATCCATTTTTAATCGATTCAAATCGATCTTATTTGAAAATTTGGAATCGATATGAGTCTCTTTAAAATCAATTTAAATCGATTTGGATGGATTTTCAGACTCCTCAAATTCATTTTTTTGCTAACACGGTTAAAAACTCTTAAGTAAAAATAGTTGCCCGCACTGACAGAAATGATTTCCAGTTGATTTGAATTGAATTTAAATGGATTTTAAATCAATCCAAATCGATTAACCATGTACAATTTACGTGCTTAAAAGGATTTTAAATCGATTTAAATCGATAGTTTTGAAAAATTCAAATCGATTTAAGTGTCTAAAAAATCGATTTAAATCGATTTCGATGGATTTTGCGACTCACTAAAATTCTTGCAAATCTCACTTAAATCAATTTTTCATACTAAAATGGATCTTAATCCATTTTTGTCAGTGCGGGAATGTATGTTTTACGATCTTTAATGGATTTTATATCGATTTAAATTCCTTCTCCTTATAATCCATCGGAAATGCACATAAATCTATTTTGAATCGATTCTAAACTTTCCTTCTCTTATAATCCATCGGAAACGCACTTAAATCTATTTTGAATCGATTCTAATTGATCTTATTTGAAAAATTTGAATCGATTTAGGTCTCTTTAAAATCAATTTAAATCGATTTGGATGGGTTTTCAGATTCCTTAAAATCATTTTTTTTTGCTAACACGGTAAAAAACTCTTAAGAAAATAATCCAAATCGATTAACCATGTACAATTTACGAATTTAAATGTATTTTAAATCGATTAAAAAAAATCTTTTTGAAAAATTTGAATCGATTAAAGTGTACAAAAAAATCGACTTAAATCGATTTCGATTGACTTTCCGACCCACTAAAACCGATTTTTTTGCAAACACGGCGAAAAAAAAACATACTCTTTAAAAAAATGTTGTCTTTTTTTATTCTCGAGTTTTTAAACACAAACACTCGTGCCATGTGTTGTAGAATTCAATAAAATGATCCACATAAATCAGGTTTGAAACTCAAAGTTTAGCAATAAAATCGTAGAAGACCATTGTAAATCAGAATATGGGCATAATCTTGTGTAACAAACCAGAAAAAGGTCAGGTAAAATTAAATTGTGATCTCAATATTAAGCAAAATAACCATAGAAAAACATGAAAACAAATCATATTTTAACCAACAACTTATGAAACGAATCCAGAAAAGGGTAAAAAAAGACAGTTTTTGAACTCAAAATATGCAAGATAATCATCGAATTTTATCGATATTTTGGTCTTTTTATTTGGACTTTTCCTGCAACAATACGCTATGGATGAAAAATGAAAAAAGATAGGCAAGAAATAAATGCAATAAATTTTTGAAACTGAAAAAACTCAAATGAAAAAAATTTTTCCGGTCGATATAATTAAATTTAAATCGATTTTAAATCGATCCAAATTGATTAACCATGTACAATTTACGAACTTAAATGGATTTTAAATTGATTTGAATCGATCATTTTAAAAATTTTGAATCGATATAAATGTCTAAAAATTCGATTTAAATCGATTTTGATGGATTTTCCGACTCACTAAAATTCATGCAAATCTCACTTAAATCCGTTTTAAATAGATTAAAAAAGATCTTTTTGAAAATTTAAATCAATTAAAGTGTCTAAAAAAATCGACTTAAATCGATTTCGATGGATTTTCCGACCCACTAAAACCAATTTTTTGTAAACACGGCGAAAAAAAACATACTCTTCAAAACAAATGTTGACCTTTTTTATTCTCGATTTTTTTAACATAAACACTTGTGCCAGGTGTGGTAGAATTCAATAAAATGATCCACATAAATCAGGTTTTAAAATCAAAGTTTTGCAATAAAATCATAGAAGACCATTGTAAATCAGAATATGGGCATAATCTTGTGTAACAAACCAGAAAAGGGTCAGGTAAAATTAAATTATGATCTCAATATTAAGCAAAAAAAAATCAATTTAAATCTGTTTTAATCCCCTTAAAAAAAAACAAAATCAGACTGGAAAAAGGCATATAAATGGATTTAAAATCGATTGGATCAGTTTTTTCAGCTGGGATTTAAGATCAATTCAAATAGATTTTAAATCGATCCAAATCAATCTTCATCTTTTTATTTAAGTTTTTTCATGCTAAAATCGATCTAAATTTAATCAACGTACTTTTTTCATTCTAAAATCGATCTATTTTTTTTCAACATACTTTTTTCATACTAAAAATGATCCTAATCCATTTTTGTCAGTGCGGGTGGAAATTTCTATTCTCGATTTCTGAAAAAGAAACACTAGCGCAAGATGTTATAGAATTCAAAAAAATGATCCACATAAATCGGAATTTAAGCTCGAGAGTAAGCAATGAAATCTTAGAAAATTATTCTAAATCAGATTATGCGAAATTCTAAGTAACAAAGAAGAAAAGTTTCAGATAAATTAAAATTTGATCTCCTTAATATGCAATTAAATCATAGAAAAATATGGAACCAAATCAAATTTTTAGCAAAACTTTAGTCAAGAAAAGGGTCAATAAAGATCAATTTTTGAGCTCAAATATGCAAAAAAATCATAGATTTATGTCGACATTTTGGTCTTTTATTTGGTTTTTTTTATGCTACAATACGCTATGGATGTAAAATGAAAAATGATTGGCGATGGTTAGATGCAATAAAAATTTGAATCTGATAAATCTCGAATGAAATATAATCGATTTGTTTCCGTTTTAATCCCATTAAAAATGAAAACAAATTAAGTGAAATTCGATTTGGATCTTTTTAGCTGGGATTTAAGATCAATTTAAATCAAATTTATATCGATCCAACTCAATATCCCTCTTTTTTATTTTTTCTTTGTACTTTTTCAAACTAAAATCGATCTAAAATTAATCAACGTGCTTTTTTCATACTAAAATCGGTCTAATTTTAATCAACGTTCTTTTTTCATGCTTAAATCGATCCTAATCTATTTTTGTCAGTGCGGGTGGAAGTTTCTAATCTCGATTTCTTGAAAAGAAACACTCTTGCAAGATTTCATAGAATTCAAAAAAATGATCCACATAAATCAGAATTTAAGCTCGAAAGTAGGCAATGAAATCATAGAAAATTATTGTAAGTCAGATTATGCAAAGTAAGAAAGAAGAAAACAGTCAGATAAATTAAAATTTGATATCCTTAATATGCAATTGAATCATAGAAAAGTATGAAACCAAATCAGATTTTTGGCAAAACTTATAAGACGAATCAAGAAAAGGGTCAATATAGATCAATTTTTGAGCTCAAAATATGCATGAAAATCATAGATTTATGTCGACGTTTTGGTCTTTTTATATGGTCTTTTTTATGCTACAATACGCTATGGATGTAAAATGAAAAATGATAGGCGATGAATAAATGCAATAAAAGTTTGAAGCTGATAAATCTCAAATGAATTAAAATCGACTTAATTCCGTTTTAATGCCCTTAAAAATGAAAACAAATTGATTGAAAATCGATTTGGATCAATTTTTAGCTGGGATTTAAGTTTAATTTAAATCAACTTTAAATCGATCCAACTCAATATCCATCTTTTTTATTTTTTTCTTCGTACTTTTTCAAACTAAAATCGATCTAAATTTAATCAACGTGCTTTTTTCATTCTTAAATCGGTCTAAAATTAATCAACGTTCTTTTTACATGCTAAAATCGATCCTAATCTATTTTTGTCAGTGCGGGCCCTTTTTCAGATTTATATGATTGCCTCGTTTTATATATATATATATATATATATATATATATATATATATATATATATATAACATTCGGTTAAAGATTTTAAAAAAATCCCCCTTCCCTTCCATCTATGGTCGAGTAGACGGTTAAAAGGTCCAACGTAGGTAAAGTTCCAAGAGCTCGGCAGTTTCTCGTCTCGTTTCCGCTTGCTCGTTGATCAAAGTCAGTGCAATAAAAGTAGTGAATAAACCAAAAAACAACAATGATAGAAATTGGAATTTAAGTTGGTTCATATTTTAGGTCAACAAGATAATGCTGTTTTTAGTTCTGTGCTTTCAGATAGTTTGTTTACGCATGATTAAAAACAAGAATGAGCCAGAAAAGAATAAATTTGATACTGTTTTGTAAGTTGGTGCGATTTTAATACGGCGGAGCTAGTTTAATCAGATAAAACTAGCTTCAGATACTTAATGAGCTATAAATTCAAAGATTAATAAGACAAACAACATGCATCACAAAGTCTCTTGATCGATAAGATCAAAGTTTCAGCTCACCGACAACATGAAGCCACTTTTAAAAACCGCAACCATATAAAAAATAACAAACGTCAAAAACAAACAAGAAAAGAATTGAAAATCATTATGGAACGTCTAAAAAAGCGACCGTCTCATCTCTGCGTAACTAGCGCATCAAAAATACAAAAATTGGGTGATTACGACAGCGCCGAACAAACTTGAAGATGCTTAGAAAAAACATTAATAGGTCAAACTGGGTTATTTGTGAATTGTGAGAGGATTCCACAAAAAGACCGCTCTCTCTTTGATCTTCCGTTGATCTTCTGTTTTTATGTTTTTTTTCTGACCTCGCAGTGAAACAAAAAACGTGCTCGTTTTGCTCTACACGGATCGGTCAGAAATTTTTTACACAAACCCAAAAGATATAATATTTTTTCCGAAATAACTTTTTAATCATAATGAATAATCTGTTTTTCAATTTGCGTCAAAAACGTTTGAAAATGATATTTAACAGAAATTTGAAAAATCGACTTCATTTTGACGCAAAGCGACCGTAATCGAGAATGTTTTGACCATGCTCGATCGGATTTTGATTTATTTCGAATCTGGCCTAGATTTTTTTCGTTTCTCTTCTGAGGCAAAAATCTCGCCGATTATTTGTTTTTGGTCGATCACTGAAATCTGCCCAGATTGAGAGTCTCAACATATAATGAGCACCTCAAACGGAATAAAAGATTGAATTGGAACTCAAACCGATGTTTGAAGTTTTCAAAACGTTTAAATATTTTTAAAACGTTTTTTAATCGTTTTTGTAGGGAAAAAAAAAGAAAATTTGTCCTAAATATTCACTTTTTATGAAGAATGTGCAAACTCTCCTCATTGATTCAAACAATTTTGATTTCATATAATGCGATAGATAGCAATCAAAAAAGTATAATCAACGGCTGAGTGTATTATCGAAAGATTTACTACAAAATTTTGCTCCACATTTTTAAATACAGCCTGTAAAATAACTGTACGCATATCTGAGATCTGAGATATAATCTAATCCAAAATCTCCATCCCAAGCATACAAAAGTTGGATTTAACATCGCGGAATGTAAAACAAGTAGACAAGTAGAGGATACAAATTTGTTTAAGGACTAAATTTGGTTACTTTTTTAAGGAATTTTTGTCAATAAAATTGCAAATTATAAGCAATCGACTATCAATCATTCAGTGCTGCTACAGCACTGCACTATTTACAACTTTTTCAGCATTGATCAGAATCAAAGTAAACAGAGTCTGATGCAGTACTGGCGTTTTAGTGAAACATTGTTTAAGGTAGTACTGTTTTGCGCTGAGGCAACAATCCTTTCTAAAATGTTCGATCACGGGAACCAAACTAAAAACATCATGTAATAAATTTTTACAAGATCAGGTTTTAATCTATTTTTGTTTCATCCAAATTTTCGAAAAAAGAAAAAATTTTAAAATAGTTTATGGCTGAAATTTTTTTGATTTAGTGCTACACTTGACCGCTTACAATTTTTTGTTGAAGCCCCCTCAATTGACCAGAAAA
This sequence comes from Symsagittifera roscoffensis, assembly GCF_963678635.1. Lineage (NCBI taxonomy): Eukaryota > Metazoa > Xenacoelomorpha > Acoela > Convolutidae > Symsagittifera > Symsagittifera roscoffensis. Next base: position 18,760,659 of record NC_087071.1, on the reverse strand, counting down.
AGAAACACACAGTACTCCACCCATAAACTTTCTCTTTAATTTGTGACCACAAATAAACTTAAACATCAAACTCATCGTAAAGTGTCTCATTCTTTGCAAGATACTCGTTTACCAATTGCTTTTTACCTCACTCTTTTTACCTAATTACTTTCAACCGATATGTCCCGGTCCAGTTTGGCGTCGAAACAAACAGTGTTGGTATTGGCATCACTTTTATTGCTCTAAACCAATCAGCAAACCGTGCCCAAACTCTGAAGTTTGACAAGTGTTGGCTATTATATTCTAAACTTTGATCATGTAACGCCGTTCAAAAAGTTAATAACAAAAAGTTGGCAATAGCGGTGGCCATGATAACCTTTTTTGATCGAAAAATTACAGTTAAGTTGTCAAAAATTTTTTAAATTTGTCTAGAGACAACGACTTTAGGTTGTTGTTCCGATATTCGTGACGAAAGTAACGGAAGATTAGTCCTTAACATTGTTTAAGGTAGTACTGTTTTGCGCTGAGGCACCAATCCTTTCTAAAATTTTCGATCGCGGGAACCAAACTAAAAGCATTATGTAATAAATTTTTACAAGACCAGATTTTAATCTATTTTTTGTTTTTTCTAATTTTTCGAAAAGAGAAAAAATTTTAAAATAATTTAGAAAGAAACTTATGGCTGAAAAATTTTTGATTTAGTGCTCACTTGACCGTCTATAATTTTTTGTTGAAGCCCCCTCAATTGACCAGAAAAAGAACCACACAGTACACCATAAACTTTTTCTTTCATTTTGTGATCACAATTAAACTTAAACATCAAACTCCTATTAAGTTTGAACAAAAAGATGGTTTTTTTTCTTCAGACAAATTTCGTCTTTTTAACTAGCCATCTAACGGAGATTTTTTTTAATTCATTGATTTTGTTGTCTAATGTTTATGAATTAAACATTAGAAACTCATAAGTATCGCATGAAAATCAAACGTTTGATAGGTCTTTTAACGGTTTTTGAAACGTTTTCAACACATTTGAAGAAACAATTATTTAAAAAACAGTTTGTGAAACTATTCGGAAGTTTTTTCACCGTAAGTTATTCTAAACATAACTATGTATTGCAAAAACATCAAAAAAACTCAAGTGTTCGCCCGAAATGCATAAATAAGACAAACAACATGCATCACAAAGTCTCATGATCGTTAAAATCAAAGTTTCAGCTCACCGACAACATGAAGCCACTTTTAAAAACCGCAACCATATAAAAAAATAACAAACGTCAAAAACAAACAAGAAAAGAATTGAAAATCATTAAGGAACGTCTAAAAAAGCGACCGTCTCATCTCTGCGTAACTAGCGCATCAAAAATACAAAAATTGGGTGATTACGGCAGCCCCGAACAAACTTGAAGGTGCTTAGAAAAACATTAATAGGTCAAACTGGGTTATTTGTGAATTGTGAGAGGATTCCACAAAAAGACCGCTCTCTCTTTGATCTTCCGTTGTTCTTCTGTTTTTTTATGTTTTTTTTCTGACCTCGCAGTGAAAACAAAAACCGTGCTCGTTTTGCTCTACACGGATCGGTCAGAAATTTCTTACACAAACCCAAAAGATATAATATTTTTTCCGAAATAACTTTTTAATCACAATGAATAATCTGTTTTTCAATTTGCGTCAAAAACGTTTGAAAATGAGATTTAACAGAAATTTGAAAAATCGACTTCATTTCGACGCAAAGCGACCGTAATCGAAAATGTTTTGACCATGCTCGATCGGATTTTGATTTATTTCGAAACTGGCCTAGATTTTTTTCGTTTCTCTTTTGAGGCAAAAATCTCGCCGATTATTTGTTTTTGGTCGATCACTGAAATCTTCCCAGATTGAGAGTCTCAACATATAATGAGCACCTCAAGCGGAATACAAGATTGAATTGGAACTCAAACCGATGTTTGAAATTTTCAAAACGTTTAAATATTTTTAAAACGTTTTTTAATCGTTTTTTTAGGGAAAAAAAGAAAATTTGTCCTAAATTTTCACTTTTTTATGAAGAATGTGCAAACTCTCCTCATTGATTCAAACAATTTTGATTTCATATAATGCGATAGATAGCAATTAAAAAAGTATAATCAACGGCTGAGTGTATTATCGAAAGATTTACTACAAAATTTTGCTCCACATTTTTAAATACAGCCTATAAAATAATTGTACGCATATCTGAGATCTGAGATATAATCTAATCCAAAATCTCCATCCCAGGCATACAAAAGTTGGAGTTAACATCGCGGAGTGTAAAACAAGTAGACAAGTAGAGGATACAAATTTGTTAAAGGACTAAATTTGGTTACTTTTTTAAGGAATTTTTGTCAATAAAATTGCAAATTATAAGCAATCGACTATCAATCATTCAGTGCTGCTACAGCACTGCACTATTTACATCTTTTTCAGCATTGATCAGAATCAAAGTAAACAGAGTCTGATGCAGTACTGGCGTTTTAGTGAAACATTGTTTAAGGTAGTACTGTTTTGCGCTGAGGCAACAATCTTTTCTAAAATGTTCGATCACGGGAACCAAACTAAAAACATCATGTAATAAATTTTTACAAGATCAGGTTTTAATCTATTTTTGTTTCATCTAAATTTTCGAAAAAAGAAAAATTTTAAAATAATTTAGAAAGAAGTTTATGGCTGAAAATTTTTTGATTTAGTGCTACACTTGACCGCTTACAATTTTTTGTTGAAGCCCCTTCAATTGACCAGAAAAAGAAACACACAGTACTCCACCCATAAACTTTCTCTTTAATTTGTGATCACAAATAAACTTAAACATCAAACTCATCGTAAAGTGTCTCATTCTTTGCAAGATACTCGTTTACCAATTGCTTTTTACATCACTCTTTTTACCTAATTACTTTCAACCGATATGTCCCGGTCCAGTTTGGCGTCGAAACAAACAGTGTTGGTATTGGCATCACTTTTATTGCTCTAAACCAATCAGCAAACCGTGCCCAAACTCTGAAGTTTGACAAGTGTTGGCTATTATATTCTAAACTTTGATCAAGTAACGCCGTTCAAAAAGTTAATAACAAAATGTTGGCAATAACGGTCGCCATGATAACCTTTTGTGATCAAAAAATTACAGTTAAGTTGTCAAAAATTTATTAAATTTGTCTAGAGACAACGACTTTAGGTTGTTGTTCCGATGTTCGTGACGAAAGTAACGGAAGATTAGTCCTTAACATTGTTTAAGGTAGTACTGTTTTGCGCTGAGGCACCAATCCTTTCTAAAATTTTCGATCGCGGGAACCAAACTAAAAGCATTATGTAATAATTTTTTACAAGACCAGATTTTAATCTATTTTTTGTTTATTCTAAATTTTCGAAAAGAGAAAAAATTTTTAAATAATTTAGAAAGAAACTTCGCATGAAAATCAAACGTTTGATAGGTCTTTTAACGGTTTTTGAAACGTTTTCAACACATTTGAAAAAACAATTATTTAAAAAACAGTTTGTGAAACTATTCGGAAGTTTTTTCACCGTTAGTTATTCTAAACATAACTATGTATTGCAAAAACATCAAAAAAACTCAAGTGTTCGCCCGAAATGCATAAATAATCGTTTTTCAGAAAATTCTCAGATCTCATTTCAGATCTGAAATTTTGTTTTTTAAGGTTATTTCAGATCTGAAACCTTCTGTTTCAAATCCAAACTTCCGATCTAAAATTTCCGAACTCTTATGAAGATCTAAAAAAAACGATTTTCAGATACAATCTGAGAACCAATCTATGAAAGAATTTCAGATCTTGCAAAGATAAACCCCTGGGTATATGACAAGAATTCAAAACTTGATTATTTTGGTTATAATTTTTGATTCAAAACCCCTTGATCTAGAAAAAAAATGATTTATTTTGTTCTATCTGTGCATTTCGTGCATCATTTTTGTTATAAAAAATTTCACTCTTAAAAGGGCAGTGTTGAAAAGTGGAAGTAGGGTGTAGCTCAATTTTGTATAAATTGAAAAGCAACGGACGTAGCGCAGAGTTCTGTGGAACTCCGAAACAATAACAAGACACTACGTTCTTGCTAAAAGATGAATGATCGACTGAAAAAGTGTTGTGGTTTTTCTCACATTCTTTTATCACCACCCGTTTCTCACTTCTTGAGTAATTTCAATTAAAACGTCTGCTATTCCTATTCTTTTCTGGATTTGAAGTTGATTTGCTTTCAATAAATGGAAATTCTTGACAAAATTTGTTTGTCTTCTTAAAAAAATACACAGAAAACAAGTTTTATCGAAAACAATCAGAAATGAAACTGGTCTAATCTTATTTGGTTTTATCAGATTCATCTTCGTAACGGATCAAAATGTTTAAGGCAACTTTAAAGAAAAAGCTACCAAAAACGTTAAATGATTATAGCAGGAACAAACGCATACTTCATTTTCTTGGTAACCACCTCTTGCAGACCAAAAAAGTATCCCAACTGAATTTGCCGGGAAACCTATCAATGCTGTCTAAGGTTTTTTTTTAAAATTTTCTGTTCCAAAAATATGTAGAAAAAAAGAGGTTTGGTTTCCAAATTTCATATGTTTCTAGGAACATCTTTTAAATAGATCTTCTCCAATTGGGGAAAAAACGGATGAAAAGAAAAGTTCTCAACGTATTCTTTACACAATCTTCTTTTAAAAAGTACAAAATCACACAATGGTTTTTTTGTGAAACTAGAATTCTCTTTTTTCTTTTTGTTTATTAAAAAGTAGTCCAATATTTAAAAACATTTTTGATTTCGAAGAAGACGTTTTTTAGCTGTTAACAAAAAACATAATTGTTTTACGCAAGTAAGCTGACTTATGTCGCCAGTTTCCTCATATATTCTGTCTGCGGGATTCTTGTCACATAACCTGTCGGTTTTCTCATAAGCAAAATTTTGATTTTTGTGCCCGAGGGGATTCAAAGAAAGAATCAAAAATATCATTCTTTTTCTTCAAAAAATTTCGTTGTAAACAGATAAATACTCAAACAAATTCATAATCTAGAGAAAAACCTCGCCAAATATTTTCATGCAACCAAAAAATGTAGTCGCATATATCAGAAAAAAAATTTAAAAGATTGAAAGGCTGCTCCACAAAATTGATTTGCATGAATATCCTTTTTTATCATCCACACTTGTAGCTATAGACGTTTTTTGCGAAATAATTGTTTTTGCAAATTTTTAGGTATCGGAGATTGTTTTCTTATATGTAACGTCCTTTTCCAGACTTTTGCGACTAATTATTGGAATTTACTGCGACTAACTTTCAGGCCATCTGGCTATTTTTTTCAAGACTTTGGTGACCAATTACAGACTTTTGCGACATATTTCCAAATTTGGAAGTGATTCTTGTTTGAACTTTTAATTAAAACTGAGGCTCTCCTTGCTAATTTTCATAATATGGTGCAATAATTGCCAGAATATCGCATCTAGACTCCATAATACATCATGAATATTGTTCAAACTATAGCTCGTTTGATTTCAATGCCAACACCAAGCCAAAATGTGCAAAATGTTTTCTAAGCACGTATATTACTATTTGTTCCTGGATTTCGCAAAAGTGTTCCGGTTTCCACAAAACTTGTTAGGGTATCCAAAACTTTTGTTGTAGATTCCGCAAAATTGCCTGTTTTTGGAGCGATTTTGAGCAACACAGTGTTTAAGCTATTTCTCAGTGGAATCAAAAACAGCAAAGGAGATCGACAAAAAGAAATGTTGTGGATCCCGCAACAAAATTGATTTGTGCTTGGTTGCGGAATTGGCTCACATTTCACAAAACGCGCAGGTTGGCCTCATAATGGTTTCCGCGACTCCTTTTTATCATTTTTTGAAATTAATTTGTATAGTATAATGAGAGTGTCGACAGTTGGGCGTTTTTGTGAAACCGACAAAAATTTTTGCAGAAAAACAGGGCTCAACAAACAAACAAACAAGTAGAAGACGGCGTCAAGAAAGCATGTTTCGAGTATACACAACAGCCGTAGCAATGCAGCGCAAACTAACACGCGTTGTAATAAGTGTTGCTCTGCATTATGCTGGTGAAAATATCAATAGCACAAATGCCTCTACAATGGGAGGTCGCAAGTTCGAGCACCAGCAAGATAGTTTTTTCTAGCTAGAATTAGCCTAGAGTTAGCTAACTTCAGAAATAAGATGGGAAATAACAATTTCTAAGAAAATCGCTGCTTTATTTAAACATTTCACGAAAAATTTATGGCCAGAAACTTAGATTAGATAAAATCTATTCCAAGTCAGAAATAAAGAAATTTCTCGGTTCGGGTTGACGCCATAAAAAATCTAGAAAGTCTGTACATAAGTACATACATGTGGTTTATCTACACTTTTTATACTATCTACAATTTTTTTCTTCAGACAAATTTCGACTTTTTGACTAGCCATTTCTGACGGAGTTTTTTTATATCATTCAAAAGGTATTGTTGTCCTGAGCTTAAATTTGAAAAGATGTTTCACCTGTGATCATTTTTCGTAATGCTATGGGAGTTTTAAGATGCTATGGGGGTTTGAAAATGCTATGGGGGTTTACAGATAGTTATTTTGGCCAACTTGGGACAGTTAACGCGCTATTAGCGCAAAAGCGTAGATTTAATCCGTCTTAGAAATTGTTCCAAATTGGTTGAAGGAAGCTTATTTGCCATAAATGATTTGTTACTAGAAGCAAAATTTACCACTTTCTACTTTATATGGCGTGTGGCGGGATGGTTTTCACAAAAAATCTCGCAGTTTATTTACAAATTTTTTTTATATTGATTTTTTTCATGTTATTACTGCTTCATAGACCTTAAAAGGCAGTCGGAGTTTTCAAGGCTTCGCTCTGATACGAACAAACGAACAATCGTGTTTGCACTTTCAACAGAGATCTTATGCAGATATGCAGATTTCCAACACAGACTCGCGATGGTATCAATCAAACAATTTTATACTCTCGAAAGAAACGCTTTAGCACTATGCCTGTTTTTTCTAGCGTATATGCTCTTCGCACTATTTCTACAGATGTTTTTATTTAATGATATATTTAAGAGCATGTCGACAGTTGGGCGTTTTTGTGAAACCGACTAAAATTTTTGCAGAAAAACAGGACTCAACAAACAAACAAACAAGTAGAAGACGGCGTCAACAAACAAAAAAACAGGTAGGAGGCTTTCTTTGCTAATTTTTTTAATATGGTGCAATAACTGCCAGAATATCGCATCTAGACTCCAGAATACATCATGAATATTGTTCAAACTATACCTCGTTTGATTTCAATGCCAACACCAATCAAAATGTGCAAATTGTTTTCTAAACACGTATATTACTATTTGTTCCTGGATTTCGCAAAAATGTTCCGGTTTCCACAAAACTTGTTGGGGTATCCAAAACTTTTGTTGTAGATTCCGCAAAATTGCCTGTTTTTGGAGCGATTTTGAGCAACACGGTGTTTAAGCTATTTCTCAGTGGAATCAAAAACAGCAAAGGAGATCAACAAAAAGAAATGTTGTGGATCCCGCGACAAAATTGATTTGTGCTTGGTTGCGGAATTGGCTCACATTTCACAAAACGCGCAGTTTGGCCTCATAATGGTTTCCGCGACTCCTTTTCATCATTTTTTGAAATTAATTTGTATAGTATAATGAGAGTGTCGACAGTTGGGCGTTTTTGTGAAACCGACAAAAATTTTTGCAGAAAAACAGGACTCAACAAACAAACAAACAAGTAGAAGACGGCGTCAAGAAAACATGTTTCGAGTATACACAACAGCCGTAGCAATGCAACGCAAACTAACACGCGTTGTAATAAGTGTTGCTCTGCATTATGCTGGTGAAAATATCAATAGCACAACCGCCTCTACAATGGGAGGTCGCAAGTTCGAGCACCAGCAAGATAGTTTTTTCTAGCTAGAATTAGCCTAGAGTTAGCTAACTTCAGAAATAAGATGGGAAAAAACGATTTCTAAGAAAATCGCTGCTTTATTCAAACATTTCACGAAAAATTTATGGCCAGAAACTTAGATTAGATAAAATCTATTCCAAGTCAGAAATAAAGAAATTTTTCGGTTCGGGTTGACGCCATAAAAAATCTAGAAAGTCTGTACATAAGTACATACATGTGGTTTATCTACACTATTTATACTATCTACAATTTTCAAACAGACAAAATGCAGATTAAGTGTCCCTTAATTACTAAATGCAGGTTGACTACAGATTATAAAAGATTGTAATCATGCTCCTCCATTCAATTATTATTGATTGTTTAGCAAAAAAATACGTTTTTTGCCAGAAAGTAATACAACCGGTAAAGATAAAATTAATGCTGACAAATTAGTCTGAATGAATCGACTCCTTGCTAACATTTTTTATTGTATAAAATCCATAATAACAATTTTTGTCCGTTTTTAAAATTGTGGATAGGATTCAGTTGAATTCCAAAGACTTAGAACTTCATTCTTGTGAGGAGAATTTTATAAGGTGCAGTCGAAAAAATTGTGAAACCGATATGCAACAAGTTTCTTAAGACCAATACCAAAGTTTTAAGAAGTTTTCAAGCAAGAACGTCAGATATATTCAAAAAAGATTATCGATGTATCTGGGAGGGCAAAGATGGACTTGATACTATATTGGTCGACTCAAGTAAGGGTTATGTTTCACAATTTCCGAGCAAACAAATTTTTCTAAACGTTAGCTTGGTTGCAGCTTAAAAAATCCCCAAACAATTTTTGCTAGTCACTTATGAGGTCCAAAAATCTGCTTATGATACAGTTTTCTTATAAAAAATCGAGAGATCAAGAAAACAATACAGTTTTACTTCAATTCGCGTTCACTCAGATTGTTTTGTTTTTCAATTTCTCAGTTTCGGTACCGACATCGAAGTAAATGGGAATAAAATGACTCTAACAAAAATTAGTAGATTAGTTATTAAAAATCGCTAGTTTGGAGCTATCGGACACTAAAGTGGACAATAAATCAGCAATATTTCAACATTTTCTCAAAAATTCAAAATCAGTTCAATAATAACCGCATGAACATAAAAAAATTAGAGTTCTTATTTTTTTTTCGCACGTTAAACATTTCAATTGTTCTTTTGAGGAAAAGTAACCAATTTTTCTGAAGTATTTAATATCTCTGATTGATTGCTTTGAACAAATACAGACTAGTTTTATTGCCAGAAGCAATTAAAATGCCAAAAAACTTGCCTCAAAAGAAATTGGATCGAACTGTGAGTTGGATTGAACTAACGCTTAAGCTTTAAAGGCACAAAAGTATGCGCTTTTCAATTTACCAATATCCAAGCTGGCATTTTTAGAACACGCATTAGTGTTTCAATTTCACTTACAAACAAAATTTTTTTTTGAAATTTGGTTTGAGGACATCAATGAGCATTTAGTTGGTTTTTCCCAAAAATTAAGAGAAATGCTAGCTGAAAAGCCAAGTTTTTGCAATGCGATCGTCTAAAAATTAATTCAAAAAAGGTTTATATGTCATTCGTCTCAAAACTGCTGATATTCATAAGCAATTGAAATGAATTAAGATGGAAAATTAGGTTAGAATATTATTGTATGATATTTCAATGAATTATAGTGGCTTTTTGTTAATATTCGCGCTAGTATAAGTCATTGTAACTAATTAAATCGTTTACCGAATTGTTTTTCTGTTTTGACGAACAATTAGTATTTCACTTTTCTGTGAAAAGGCCCAAACAATTGTCTACTTTTCTTATTTAAAATGTTTATTCGCAAAAGTCTGATTCCAGACTACAGAAATTTTGCCTTAGGTTTTTTCAAAAAATTAGTAGAACAACAATCAGACGTTACCAAAAAAGGCTACTGTAATTTTCTCTGCATAAATGCAAGATCGCTAGCTTTTCTCGCTCAGAATTAGGCAAAAAAATTTTGAATCGGTTTTTCTCAACAGTGGGAGGATTTTTTGGAGATATTTAAAGATCCCTAAGTCTGGACTGAGAGTGCTTTAATATGATATATCACTTAAAAAAGTCCAGTTTTCAGACATGGTACCTGATTTTGCGTAGAAAACAAATAGAAAGAAGAAAAGAACAACTAAAACACAACCCAGTTCAGAGTTTCTCCCGAAGTTATAATAGGAAAAATATTCGGAAAAATAAGAAAAATGAGAGGTTTCTGAAGACATTAACAAATACGGGTACATAGAAAACAAGCTGAAAACTATTGGTTGGGTGCCTGATACTTCTGACGTGAAGTTTTGCGTGTCTAGGTTGTTGAATATATAACTATTTCTTCTGACTTCCAATT
>NC_087071.1:18721434-18750195 GCF_963678635.1 Symsagittifera roscoffensis | reverse complement strand
GCTCGTGAAATAGGCTTTACCGAAGCCTTCAACCACTATGGTTTATCTGATTTTCAGCTTTTTTCGCATTTTTGCTTGTATTACTTAATTTTTTAATATTATGGAGTCCAATTAAAAAAGTTAACTTCTGAACTGAAATCTTGTTGATCTGATTATTTTGGACATAAAATTCATATTAATGGTGATCACTCGACTAGCATGAAGCTCGATTAGCTTAAAAAATCTAAACATGAATTCCGCTCGGGCACTAAATCCCCCAGGATAAAATCCCCCAGGATAAAATCCCACCGGTTATAATCCCCCAGGACTAAATCCCCCATAGAAACAAATCCCCCTAGGACAAAATCCCCCCCATATTTTACTCACTATAATGGAAATCAAACTGTACACATTATATAATTTCATGTTTCTATTGATCCCGTTTTGAACTGACTTCCATTTATACATGCATCGCCATTTTGACGTGACTTTTTAGCAACTTTAAGATTCCAGCATTCAGTTGACTTCCTATAAGAATGAGCTTCGATTGCAAAAATTAATAAGCCACGTGGACCAGTCAGTACGACAAGTGAATGGAAAACAATGTTGATTCCTTCAGCGTGAGTTCGAATCCCAAATATGACATTTTGTGCAATCAATGTAAAGGTCTGTTAAATTTACCCCTAGGGGTAAAAAATCCCGCGCTTCCACTAAGGTGGGGGTCAGGATGGTGTAAAAGGAAGTCCCCAATTCCTAGAAAACCATCCTCTTTATTGTGTCAAAATTTCAGACCTCTAGGATCACGGAATGTTGATTTTGGGGGGTCCGAAATTTTGAACATGATTTTGAACTTAATTTAACGTTAATTTATGTTGACTGATAAACAAATTAACACCCGATATAGTCCCAGCAAAACGATTAGTGTACCAGGTGTGATACCAATTTGATACCAACTTGTCCTTTTAGTTTTAATCTTTAATCTATCTACTTCTTTTCTGTTAATTATCTTTCATCTTTTAATTCAAGTTTTAGTGTCGCTGTTTTGTTGAATTCGAATGTGGGGGATTTTAAACTAGAAACTGGGGGATTTTGTCCTAGGGGGATTTGGTCCTACGGGGGATTTAGTCCTGGGGGATTATATCCGGTGGGATTTTATCCTGGGGGATTTTATCCTGGGGGATTTAGTCCTAGACCCCATGAATTCGTATCATGAACTACATTAACTAGCATAACTTTGAAATACTGTGCAGCAACCATAAACTTTCTCAACTTGAATTAGGCATTCCTGATAATTGAAAAATTGAAGCACAAAAGCAATCAAACGACAATTGATTGCCGCCAACAAAGTTGTCAATTGCGTGAAAAAATTTGACTTAGTTTAATTTATATTTAAAATTTTTAATTTGACTAGAATTGAATTTTGAGTTCGATTTTCTTGCTACTCCAAGCAATTTGTGATTCTAATTTTTTATGCTAGTCGAGCGTTATGCTAGTCCATATACCACCATAACAAGATTAAAGAATATTAAAAAGTCCATACTGTTGGCAAACTGATACTTCTTCAAACTGATACTGATTTCTTCAACATCATATCAATTTTTAACCTTTATTAAAATCTGGGTGTCAAAACATGAGTTTTATTGGTATCTCCTTTTTCAATTGGAGAGAATGGTTTTTAAACGAGAAACGTTAGAATAAAGAACTTAAGAAACACAATTACCTCGACCAAATTATGATGTTAGAACAAAATTCCATAACCAGGATAACTTACATCTTTAGTAACTGTTTCGATATTGACATACTTGACAAAATTTGTTACTTGACAGGAGGATAGTGGACACACTTCGTGGTATTTTGTGTCTTCTCCATACTCGTTCAATGAATCTCCAATGCCTCATACCAACCATGTCCTTTTAAAAAATAAATATCTATTTCTTAGCAACAGCTCAATTGGTCAAAAAATAATACTAACTAAAAATTTAGACACGATTGTTATCTGCTGAAGTGTGTAAAAAATAGTTTCTACACCAAAATGAAAAACTAAAGAATTATATTGTTAATACCAATTAATTGCCAAAAATGGTGACTTATTGTGCAATTTAATTGGCCAAAACAGTGTTTTTTTGACCAAATTAGAGTTTCGAAACAATTTTACGAGTGTGGTGGCGTCAAAAGATTATTCCATTTTGAGTATGAGTCTAAAAAAATTGGCGACTTTTTTGTTACGTTCGGAAGCTAATTGATTGATTGGTTCTTCGCAGCTTAGCGTAACTTCGATGGTTGCGAATTGTAAATTTGAGATTGACGAAAAACAAATTGAAATTGAATATAGCTCTATTTTTATGTTTTTATGTACAACTGTACTGGAACCATTCGATGGCTCCATTACATTCGAGCTCCAGGGCACTACATCGTCAAGAGACTAATTCCTGGCGTCGTCAACAAAAAGAATAAGCAAAACTAAGAGTTTTTTGAATATTTTGAGTAGTGATAATCAGAGTTATAGCGCTTATTGTGGCAGGGATTGGGGAGGTTTTTTTGCCATTCAACCAGCTTGGTAACCAGAACCATGGACAGTATTGTCAACTGGTTTGGCTGTCAAGGTGTCACGCCACAACAGCTCAGGGATTCATGAGGGTGGCACACGCTCTTCGCGATTGGGCCCCTGTTAATCACATCTACCCCATTGGATCCTGGATACAGGATCTGAGCTTTTTGTGCAGTTGGGCTGGTTTTTCTACTGAATTTTGCCGTTCAATATGTCACCAGCATTTCAATCGATGCCATGCCTGTCGACGTCACGCTTTCATTACTTCATCGAGAAATCATGGAGAAATCAACAGACTCATTACGAGGCCAAACTGTGCACTGGAGAGGCGCACTGTTTTGTGTCTGTATGTTCCTGGATTTCAGAGACTTTAAACATGTTTTTAAACATAGTAAAATTTTGTCGAAATGATCAAAGAAAATGAAAAAACAAAAGAAGAACAAAATAGCGCGTCCTCGTTGCGGAATCCGCATACAGATTCACAAAATGCACAGTTTGACCTCTTTATGTTGAGAAATGGTCACATTCTTAGGTTGGCATAGTGCTTGGACTGACGACAGAGATATACAAATCGAGAAGATTACAATTCCAAGCAATCCAATAAGGCAATCCTAAAAAAGTGCATTGAAAAATCAAAAATGAAACATTTACACCGACCAAGTTTCATTTGATCCTCGATACCCCATGGGTGACCACAATTAAAAATATTGTAATTTGAATGACAAAAAAAATCTACGAATGGTTATGATTATCGAAATCTAAACGGCAGATAATTGTTTAAAAAATTGTATGGCCGAAATTCATTGGCTAATTTGTTAAAAAGTATCTTTGCGAGATCACAATTTGAATGGCTGGCAATTAAAGTATCAACATTGGGAAAGAAACGGCCTAAGCCATGTACTCAGATACTTGCTAAATGTTTTGCTCAAAAAGAAAAAAGCAGCTGCAACAATTTCGTGTCCAGTGCGCCATGTAACGGAGCTTACACTTGACCTTGCAAGACTATGTCGGTATATGGAGCCATGATTGAAACTTTGATGCCACAGGAGCCCTGTATGCGGTTTTCGTTTTCCCACGGTACCGCACCCTGCTTTAGTATCCTTCCTTGTTTGAGTTACGGCTGATTTTTTTCTATCAGTGTTCAAGGCTCCGACTGAATTTTCTGGTGCATAGCGTAGTTAGGGTTAAATTTTCTTTTTAAAAATCTCATTAGGAGGTCAAACTATGCACTGAATAGGCGCAAGTGTCTGAAAGTTCATGGTTTCCATAGACAAATCTTTTTTATAATTAACAAGAAAGCTGTCAAAAGGAAACGAAAACCTCAGATGTCAATTAGAAATTTGAATCAAGTTAAATGAAAACTAAGGTGCGGCGTTGAAAAGAAGGTTCAATAAAAGTTTGCTTTGAATTATTTATCTACATTTCCAGCTAAAGAGAATATACATCAGTCGAACCGAGCTGAAAACTTTGTAGTTGTGTTATTGTTAGACTATCAATCAAACGTTTTTTCCAATTATTACAGATCATGGGCTAAAAATTGAGTTCTACTTCCATCAGAATTTATATTCCTAATAAAAGTTAAACAAAAACTGAAAAACGAAAAAAAAAAACGCAAAAAAGGGTATCGTGATATACAAAAAACCCAAAAAGACTGTTTGCAACAAAAAACCAAACCTTATAGAGTACAAATTGATCGATATTGCTCCTAGCGACCCAGCAATTATGACAAGTAGCCTGCTTCAGCCATTTTGGGACGATTTCTAAGACGGATTCAATCGCGCTTAGCCATTATCAACGCAAAGAATATCGCGCGTTAATTGTCTCATATTGGCCAAACTGGCAATCTTTAACCTAGTATAACCTCACAAAACAGATCACAAATGAATACTTTTCTTTTTCAAATTTTAGCTCAAGACAAAACTTTTTGAATGATATGCGAAAAATGACGAAACACCTATTACTGTACAAAAAACGATCACTTTGTAAAATTGAGCCTAGGACAACAATACTTTTCAGATGATTTTAAAAAATGTAACAATAATGGCTAGTTAAAATAACAAAATTTGTCTGAATAAAAAAACCGCCTCGAGCTTAAATTTTCCGACATTATCTCAGAAAATGGGAAGAAAAATCACGTATTCCCTAACATATTTTATCAGCAATTACTTCAACTCTATAGAAATAGGTAATTGGAGCATTAATAGAGTCGAGAAATTAAAAAAAATAATGAGGAATTTCTTGAGACGGAAAGAACGTAGCACTAAAACGCAAAACTGATCTAATCAAAGGAATTAAAAGCATATCCAACAAACATTTGGAAACAAGTAAATTAATGCAGAGAAAAAACTGCTGGTTGAAAAAAACGTCAACATTGAATTGCTTGTTGAAAAAACGTCAATTTTCAAAATTCAAATGATAAACGTTTTTGACAAATTCGTTCAATTTGAGAAAATTGATATTTCAGACAAGTCTTCAATCCGCACAGAATTCTATAAATGAATTTCCAATTTTGAAGCTAGAAACAAATTATGTATTTTGCGCCATTTCAGCTTTCATAAATGGAGAGTGCGCTTTGCCAACCTTCTAGCAAACGAACTTGAATTGAATTCATAAAAAATATATACTATTCAGGGCATTCATATGTGTAATCATAAGTATGATACACTTTTTTGTTATCAGATAATTTTAAAACCTTCCTGAAAAAAAAACAAAAAAATCATCGCGATCTAGATAGAAGTCTGAACTATCTTCATCGACTCCTAAACAAAGATAAGAGTTAGAGAGACTTTTAATGCTTTAAAAAATTCAAAATTGTGATAATTCGAAACTTTTCACGATACGAGAAATTTAAAACTGGCCACTTGCCACTAGATTGGATAAAACTCTATGGAAATTGAATTGACTGATCTTATCACAAGAAGTCACTATTGAAATCAGTACTGGAATCATTGAATTAAATTTCATCTAAGGGGATTACTTAAGCGAGCTAAAATGATTAAATCTCGACTATCAACCATAATATTTTGAGTCTTGATCTCAATGCATTATTAAGAGTAAGCGTTCATTTAATTTACACATCACTTCAAACTTGTAAGTTTTTTGCGGGCTTCAAAAACAATAATTTATTAAATTTCCTTATTTTTGCTTTACTTAAAGTTATACATGTTTTCTGGGCACTTTTCTCCATGTTTTTTTAAAAATGATCAAGCCAGCAGCAATTGGGCAAGGATAAAAATGGATTTGGTTCAATTTCAGTATGGAAAAAGTATTTTGATTGAATTTAGATCGACTGTAATCAGAAAAAGTACAAAGATTAACTGACAAAATAGAGATTGATTTGGATTGATTTGAAATCGATTTAAATTGATCGTAAATCCTAGCAATAAAAACTGATCCAAATCAATTTCAAATCGATTTCAATTCCTTTTTTCACATTTTTAATGGGATTAAAACGGATATAATTTTTGTTTCTTTCGTGTTTTATCAGTTTCGAGTTTGTATTGCATTTTTCCATGCCTTCATTTTTCAATTTTTATCCATAGCGTATTGTAGCATAAAAAAACAAATAAAAAGACCAAAATATCGATAAAATTCTCTGATTTTCTTGCAATTTTCGAGTTCAAACTCTGATCAATTTCGACCCTTTTCTTGACTCCTATCACAATTTTTTGCTCAAAATCTGATTTATCTTCACCATTTTCTTTGATTTAATAGCATATTTTTGAGATCAAATTATAGTTTACTTTATCTCTATTCTTGTTTGCTACATTTGATTTTGCCAATAATATGATTTATAATGATGGTTATGTATGATATTTTTTCATTTTTTGAGCTTAAAGTCTGATTTTTGTGGATCATTTTTTTTGAATGCTATAACAACTGGCACAAGTGTTTTTGTTGAAAAAAAAACATGAATAAATTACTTTGAAGAGTTTTCTTTTTTTCCCGGGTTAGCCTGAAAATCCGTCCACGTTCCTGAGTGTGAAATCCATCCATAACAATTCAAATTGATTTGAAACAGATTTAAGTGAGACTCGGATTGATTTAAGTGAATATCTTATGGATTTTATTTAGTTGAGAAATCCACCAAAAACATTATAAATCGATTTGTTAGACACTTGAATAGATCCATAATTTTCGAAAAAGATTGTTTTTGATCGTAATAAAATCCGTTTAAATTAAAATCAGTTTAAATCGAACCGAAACCAAACGTCAGTGCGAGAAATTTTGCGTAAATAATGAAAATCAAGAAAAGCTCTCTTTTGGTTGGAAATTTCCTCATTTTTTGTTCTCATCTGCGATCTATTTTCGAATTTGACCAAACATTTATAGAGACATTAAAACGAACTGCCAATTTTGGTAGAAATGTCAGAGATCAATTGCGTTTCAAAAACATAGACGCAAGAAAGGATAAAATTGAACCCAATCAATTAACCTCTTTTTAGTTTATGTTGCTTGTTTTCTAGAAACTATCAAAACAATTTGATTTCTGAATTTTTTGATGTTGAGGATAAAAAAACAATGCGTTTTTTTTTCCAGTGGGGATAAACATTGCTTGATTGAATGAAAGAAGACTTAAAAAATGCTTTGAAAAACTAAGAAATCATAACCAAATTGTGTCTGTTTTCAATAAAGGACAAGGTTGCCTTTGACTCCGAGACCCCACTCCTTCATCACTATCTCGTTTTTCTCAAATACAGACCACAAATATTCGCTAAGACTTGGAAAATTCTTGGAAGCTTCTTCAACATATGTGCGATAGTCCCAAGTGTCAGCAGTTTCCTTGTCTAAAAAAAGAACGTCGAATTAATCTAAACTGACATCAAAAAATTTAGATTTTCTAAATTGCGTGAAAACCAAAAAAAAAATCTGTAAACACAAAAATTATTTGGGAACGAATTTTTATGCTCAGCGACGAAAATTCCCCCCCTCCCCCAAAAATATTGAACTACAAAGCACGAGGATAACACATTTAGCTTTTCTACTCTTAAGTGAATCTCCTCTAATTAAAATCGAATCCTATTCCAATAGAATTAAAAACATTACATGAAGTGTTACAAAAATAATGAAGTAATTTGAAGATGGTAAGTATGCCTAGGGCAAGATAAATGCTTTTTTGTAAGAGTTAAACGTCATAGTAATTGCAAAATTATCATGGATATTCTCAGGAAAAACAAAGATACGGCGATTCGACTTAAAAACAAAAACATACTTTGTGTAAATTTCAAAATCAATGTTTCCTTTTTCAATCAACAGCGAACTAAGTTCCCTAAACAGGTCGATTCTATTGGTAATGATTGTTGAAATATGGAAGGATCAGAGCATCAAAAACAGTATAATTACCATAACATTTAGTTTCAAATAGGTTTTCCTAGAAAACGATCGTTCAAAACATTGGTTTACAAGCAAACTTTTTTCAAATTTGGCCGAACATCCTTTTCATGGCAAAAATATTGGTTTTTTTCAATTGAATATGTCAATCATGGTTCGGCGATTGACTATGTCATCAAGCGATTTACAAAATGTACAATCTTTCTCAAATAAATACGCTTGAGCTTCGTTCATCGGATTTTTAGTCAGCTGGAGTTTACTTTTGTCAAACCATGGCCAATATCACAAAATTGCAAACAAACCAATATTTCCGAAATGCTCACGACGTGATATATGAAGCATAGCCAACAGACAGTTGGAGAAGAGTAATAAACGCAAGTAAACAGAAAACAAAACACTTCGTTCAAAAAATCTCAACATTTGAAAATCAAAGAAAAATATAGATGCTCTTTAAGCTCTTTGAATTTCTAGAACATTTTTTGATTGGTGCTTTTTTGTCACCAAGACCTCACCAAGATCTCACCAAGACCTCTACAAGAGTCTTCAACTACCTTTCTTACTCTTAAAAACATTTAAAAAAACGTCTTAACTTGTTATCGTTGCTGTTTTAGTTTTGGGAAGCTGTATGAAAACAGTAGTTTTAAAAAAATGTTTTTACTAAATTGAGCGTTTTTACGACAGTTTCATCAGGAAATAGTTAGGATACTTTTCTTTTACCATGCTGCATTCAGGTGGCACATATACAATTTTCTCGATAAAAGTAAGATTTTCAAAAGATCCAAATCCTTTCCCCCTAAATCCGCCTCTGCTCCAAACACAAATTTTTTTTCGTAATACCGGTATCTGCTTAAAGTAATGTGAATTTTGATTGTCAAACTTTGGTTGAGACAAGTGTCTCGGAAAAAAACTTTATTATAACTCTTTAATGGGCAAGTTGCCTCAAAAACCATTTTTTTTTGTGATATAGCATGACCAACAGACAGTGGGAGAACAGTCATGAAAGCATGAAAACAGAAAAAAAAATTGATTTTTGAGTCTCAAAGGTAAATACTTTATGGTTTTGCAGCTCTTGAAGCTCAAGAAAAATTTGTTTGACATTTTTCTAATAACATTGATCCTAGTTGACAAAACTGAATCAAGAGGTACACTTTGTATTACACTGAGATTGCTAATAATTGAAAAAACTTTCAAAACTAGGTTTCGACGAATCAATTACAATTTTGTAATTCCATTCTTCAGCTTGCCTTTTGTTTAACAAAAAGAAGTGAATTGAACTGAAAATGAAATCACAAATCAAAGGTCAAACGGCCAGAAACCAAACTTGACCACCAATCTTTCTTAAAGATGAAAGAGTAAAAGAGTAACCTCGTCGTAGATAACCTTAGGATCACTCTAAATTTTTCAGTTCAATTCGTTAAAATTGAGAAACGAACGTCTCTTATTGACTTCTATTGATTTCAACCAAAAGAAATAATCATCTATTGATTCAAACACAGCCACCTCAAGTTTCTGTTTGAACGATATTGGATGCAATATTTTTATTACTAGATAAGTTTTTTTTCCTAGCATTTGATTTAAGAGATATTCAGGTTTGAAAATGCTTAGTTTTTCAATTAATCATTGATATTTTAGCCTTCCTTGGAGAAAAAAAAGTTATATTTTTGATTGTTTATGATTATCATTCTTTTTTCTGAATTTGGAGCAACAGCAAAAAAGTATAGCTGTTTGTTACAATTTTGTTGCTATGACTTATATTATCTTTTACTTACATCTTTTGATCATTTGATTGACTTGGACACAAAACGGTTTTGATTGCATACTGCGATCAGTTGGAAAAGCGTCAATGGACCCAGGGACTAAAAACCATTCTTTTTATGTTTTCTGAAAAAACTTCGAGCTAAAGCTCTATGAAAATCAAAAGCAATGTGTTTTTGGCACTTTTGCAAAATTTAACCCTATTGGAGAAAAATGTACTACTATAAACAATTTTCATTCCGCTGGAAAACCTATGTAAAAACTTTTTTTTTCGTGCCAGTTTAAAGTGAATTTTGGCGAGTGCATTTTGCCTATTTTCTAGCAAAAGAGCTTGAATTGAACTCAAAACCTGCAGATACCTATAAGCATTCATATGATATAAGTATAAATTTTGTTTTTTGAGCGTTTTTCGACTTTTCTAGAAAAAAAAACAAAAAAAATCATCTCGATATACGAACCGACCTATGTTCTTCTACTCCTAATAAACATCAGTAGCAAAAATAATTTTAACATAATACTTTTTTGTGGGTATTGGGTTAAATTCGTCGCAACTTTTCAATAATCAGAATTTTTTCCGAAGTTAATTATGGAAAGATGTTCCTTCAAGAAGAGTCTCTTGCTATCGCTTTAATGCGGTTGGCTGCTTAGTCGCATTCGCAATTAGATGAACTCGGCTTGTCCTCTCAGCATATAACTTTATCAACAGTAGTAGGAGGGAATAGGAACTCAAGTCCTTGTTGAGAGCTTGCCCTAGTCAACCAAGTGTCAATATTGCATGATCTTGCAAGATTCTAGCAAATGAGGGTTATGTTGCAAGATCTTGCAAGATGGATGTTATCTTGCAAGATCTTGCAAGAGTGAGCTTATCTTGCAAAATCTTGCGAGAGTGAGGTTATCTTACAAGATCTTGTTACTGATCAAAATTAATAGGTTTTCACAATTTTCTTTTCCTAAAAAATATTCGATGTGACTTAAGGGACAGTCGGAAAATTGGTGCTTAGCCCTGATATACGAGCAGTCCTATTTTTCCGACTTTCGTAACAAAACTAACGAAATATTTTTTGCTCGAGGTGATTTTTTTAATCTTCAAACATATTTGACTTTTTAACGAGCCATTTTGACAATTTCATATATATTTGAAAAGTATTGTTGTCCTGAGGTCATTTTTCAATGACCTGCGGTCAATTTTTGTTTTTTTTTGCGTTTTTCATCATTTTTCGCAATTTAATCGAAAAGTATTGTTTTGAGCTGAACTTCATATAAATTTTTTTCATTTGGTTTTTACATGTTATTTTTTCATGATATTACTGCTCCATAGACCTTAAAAGGCAGTCGGAAGTTTCAGGGCTTTGCCCTGATTCGAGCAGTCTGTTCTTTCTCTGTGATTACATAGATTCAGTGCAGCTTTCTGAAAATTGACGCAGCCCTTCATGTCTGATATCCGATTTTTTTGGTCTGATTTCCATAGATCGGAATCCGTCAATTACCTTTCTAATTTCACTGTTTTCTTTGTTTGCTCATGATTACTAATGATTGATTGATTGAGGGCGATATTCAAATCTTGGCAATCAGACAGTCAGAGAAGAGTCAAGGAACGCAAGGAAACAGAGATAAAGTAAACTCGTTTTTGGAAAATTTCAGGTCACATCTGCACATATCTGCACATAACTAAATTAGCTTGTTCGGTTTGTTCAAGATATTGCAAATTTGTGTTCAATGCATTTATAACTTCTTGCACTGACTAACGAGCAAAATAATTGTTCTATTGCGAGCTGCGCTGACCAGCTTTTAAGAATATTGTTTGTGGTAATTTCTTCTTGACGGCGGTAAATCGCAGGATTTTTGAGCAATGTATATTCAAGGGCAGAGTGCACATGGTCGATTACAATTAATTTCTTGCAAAAACTTTTCTGGAGCAAATGGAAATGCAAATGTTTCGAAGCAAATGTTTCGAAGCATCTTCAGATAAAATGAGAGAGTGTCTGTAGGAAAGTCTATAGGAAAGTTTGAAGTAATTGAGCTTGCCGTGCTTCGCAGCTTCTTCAAATAAAATTAGAAAATCTTCAAAAGAGCGTCTGTAGGAAATTCCGAGACTAACATCAGTCAAAAAATGCTTATGACTGTCGAGATTATCAACTACAGCAGTGCCATAGAGAAAAAATTTCAAATTTTCTTGAATTGCAAACAGTCCAAGCTCAGTTGTGAACACAATTCTACAAGTGTTGTTCTTTCTCTAATCAGTTCCTTTTGCCACTGTTTTTTTGCATCGTGTTTCCAAGCAGTGATTTGGCAGGCCAGCATATATGTATAAGTCACTGGTGATTTCAAATTCTTGCATTGGTCCATCACTTGCATAAATGGTCCAATTCTTTGGTCAAAGAATTTTCAAAGTTTATCAACAAAGGTTGATTTTCAAAACAAAAAACGCAAAGGTAAATGCGAAGCCTAATCGGGCAAAAATTTAACGACTTTTTTTGATAGAGAAAAAATCTGCTCGAATGCTTGCTGGTCTGAATGGTTGTTTTCTTTTTCGAGCTTCTTCTGGCTTTCTCCGTAATATTTCATTCATTGGTAACTTTTTTTGAAGTCTACCACCACCGCGAAGATCATCTGCAGTTTTTGTCACAGTGTTTTTTTTCCAATTTTTCTTTTTGAGATTTGATTTCCATAGCTACATCAAGCAGTTGATGTGCTGCACTCATCAAAAACTCCTAGTCCAATATTTTTGCAGCTCGAGTAAAAACCCGTCTTGCAAACAGTAGAGCAACACGACTAATTACGGCAGCCAGAGCGCCAAATCCACTGTCTGGTTGTTTTAAGTGTCCAGAGAAAGAGAAAATTAAACCTGCTTTGCAGAAAAGTGTTCAGTTTTTTTTTCATTCACAGCGCATGAGAGTCTGGAGTCAATACAATTCTTTCAGCACCTGCAAAAGTCATTTCTCTTTACGTTTCTGTGCGCAGCTGTCCTGATAAAAATCATATATAGGAAGTGAAAAATTCTGTGAAATATAATTTAGTGAAAACTCGTAGTTGATTAGGTTCAAGTTTGCAGTCACCAGAATTTTTGATGCGCCTATTTGAATCAAAACGCCCTACAATGGGACCTATGGATTTCCTCCAATTTTTGGCTGTTCAAAAAAGACAAGATGCATCTGTGCTTTTCACATGATGAATCGAGGAGGATATCGTTTTCTAACCAAAGATAAATTAACAGTTCTCGTAATTTTTTCCGCATGCTAGCCTATTATACTGATTTCCTTCATTGCATAGATTCCATCATTTGCATATGTCCAAAAAATCATGTCATTTGTGTTTTTGAGGACTTGCGCCAAAATATTTTTTTATCTATGATTTCTTTTTTAATCTCATTGATCCGTTGCTGTTAATAAATTTCTCCTGCTTAAAAAATTTTTCTCTCACCATAATAAGACCAAATGTCACTGTCAGACTTATTTGCTCTATTTTGGATGCTTTACATAAAACTTGATCAGCAAAATTGTTTAAATTTGTAGGGAAATTTTCGATAGAGAGAGCAACTCGCCAATTTCTGTCGACCGTTATTTCTTCTTTAGAAATATTTTAATTTTAAAACTGGAAAAAATTGTTTGATACGATTGACTTGGCATGTAAAGTAAACTAATCATGGCCCAAATTGTCATAATCTGTTTCGTTTCCAATCGAATTAAGTTCTTTTAAAAGCATCTCATTTGATTTCTTCCTTCTCAACATCCACAAGACTGTATGTTTGAGTAATCACAGTAGGAATGGCAACTACTTAGATAATTTAGGCTAAAAAAACCTGCATGCGATTTTTTCTGAAGGGTAATGCTGTTTGCTTTAGTCATTCCTTGTCAGCAAAAAAAAATTGATTTCTGTACCAATTGATGAAATGTTTGCTTTCAATGAAACTCAATCAGGCAAATGCTTCCTTCTGTTTTTTTTTAATCGAATCAGATTTTTTCTCTAATCACGCGTGAGATGAATAACCATACACATCTCTGTAGTTTTCCATTATAACTGTAGGTTCATTAAAATTCTAAGAACTTGTAATTAACTAATTCGAGCGATCGATTGTTCCAATCGGCCAACGTTAAGTTTTTTTCACAGTTAGTTTTGTATGTAGTAATTGTTTTTGCAAAGAACGCTTTTTTCGAACAATCCATCAATTTCGAGTTTTCTCAACCCGCTTTTTTGTTTTTTGTTTTGATCATTTTTTGCATAACGGCAGTTTCTTTACACATTTTTTCTTCAAAGGTTCCACTTGTGAGTAGCAATTTTGATAACTGACAGCAACTAATAATCTCGAATCATTCTCTTTTTCTTTGCCACTATATCTTGATATGCCAAATGGAGAGACCAATTCTCAAAGATGTCGTTGAAAAACACCTTCGGAGAAAATTACGTATTAACATACAATCCTTATTTTGTGTCTGATAATTGCGAGTGAATAAATTCTGAAAACTGTTTTTAGTCACAGCTGATTAGCGTCTCCATGCTTTACTCTGCCAAATTTAGCTAGATGTTCGATTGAAGTAATTTGTAAATTTTTTCTTCAATAATGGTCCCTTTTTTTGTTGACATCACAAACAATTTTCTATTGCTTATCATCGTCGTCGTCTTTAGTGGGAAGGATTTTTCTCTGATTTCTTCGAAGAAACGCTTTATTTTCGTTTTGAGATTCTATCATCGAACCCTAGAAGAGGTTTTTGAGCTCTTCGAATTTCCAGTTGATGAGCTGGTCGCGGCAAAAAATATGGAGGGCTGAGCTTAAGTGATCAAGAATAAATGTTTTCCCATTTTGTTGCATAATTCAGCTTATCAAGATTTTTTTTTGTGTTTGGCTATGTAACATTCGAAAAAGTTGAGTTTAACATTTGGTGCTTTGCCTCGAACTTTGACAAATCCGTGCTTGTCGAAACTCAAAAATTCCACTAGGAAAAAACCTCAAAAAGTATACTTGCACTTTTTCCTTAATTGAACTGAAACCTTTTTTAAAACTTCAGCAGTTTTTCCCTTTTAAACGTTCATCTTTGTTTTCAGAATGAGAATACAGGTTCATTTTGTTTTTGTTTTTATTCAAAAATCTGCAACACGGTTTTCCAAAAGACAAGGAGTTATACATTTTTTGTTTGAACTCCGATGCTAGCTTTAGGGTCTAATTTTGCTCGAATGATTTTTTCTACACTCAAAAACCTGATGTTAGCTGAGGTATGCCCATAAAAAAACGTTTTAAAGCAATTGCAAAATAATCAAATGATTTTTTGATCAGCTGTTGTCGAAATTGGTCTACAAGGCTGGCTATACAAGGGACTTCCTTCAATATGCAGATTTCTTGCTCTTTCTTTTTCACCGGAAATGATTACTAAATTCTTATAGGTAGTAAACAGTTGGCATCGTTTGAACAATGTTTGGCAAATTGTACAGGCAATTAAAATTTTGGGTATTAATTCTATCAACTAATGACCAAAGTTTTGTATCGTTGCAAATCGGTATGCGTGACGAAGGAATTTAGCGTCATTTAGTTGTAATCATCTGTTGCAATTCGGTATGCGTGACGAAGGAGTTTAGCTGCAATTAGTTGTAATAATCTGTTTCTTGATTGTCTAGAGACGACTCAATTAATAGCGAGTGAGTTTTGTACGTGGTTCCTTACTTTGCTGAAATATTTTAAGCTTGGTATATAAAAGTCCTTGAAAGTTTCTTTAATGGTACCATCGAAGACAACCAAGCAATTTCTTCAGTTTTTTTTAAAATAGTTTTGCAGCTCGAGTAAAAACCCGTCGTGCACACAGTGTAGCAACAAAACTGATACCGGCAGCCAGAGCTCCAAATTCACTGTCTGGTGCTTTAAGTGTCCAGAGAAAGAAGAAATGAAGCCTGCTTTGCAGAATGAAGTTCAGTTTATTTTCATTCACAGCGCCTGAGAATCTGGAGTTAACAAAATTCTACCAGAGCCTGCAAAAGTCATCATTTTTCCAGTTTCTGCGCGCATCTCTCCTGAGAAAAATCATAAAAATCGTACATATGAAGTGAAAAATTCTGTGAACTGTTATTTAGTGAAATTTCGTAGTTGGTTAGGTTCAAGTTTGCAGTCACCAGAGTTTTTGATGCGCCTATTTGAATCAAAACGCCCTACAATGGAACCTATGGATTTCCTCCAATTTTTGGCGTAATTTTTTTCGCATGCTAGCCTATTATACTGTCTTCCTTCCTTGCAAAGATTCCCTCATTTGCATATGTCCGAACGATCATGCCGTTTGTGTTTTTGAGGACTTGCGCCAAAATAACTTTTTCTATGAATTTTATTTTAATCTCATTGATCCGTTGCTGTAAATAAGTCTATTCTCCTGCTTAAAAAACTATTCTCTCACCATGCTAAGACCTAGACACTTTATCCAAATGTCAGCGTCAGATTTATTTGCTGCTAGGTTGGATGCTTTAATAAACATGAACACTTGATCAGCAAAACTGTTAAAACTTGAAATCAATTTTTTGAGAGAGAGAGCAAATCGCCAACCTCCGTCGACAATTATTTCTTCTTTAAAAAAGTTTTTATTTTTAGAACTGGAAAAAGGTTGTCTGGGAAAAAAATCTTTGGGTTCCACCTTATATATTATGGCTGAAAATAATGTTGAGAGCAACTTAAGACTTTTCAAACTAATTTGTTCCACTTTATGTTCCCAATTCCGAAAAATTAAAAGTAAATTAATCATTGCCCTTGTTGTCATAATCTGTTTCGTTTTCAACCGAACTAAGTTTTCTTGAAAGTTTTCTCATTTGGTTTCTTTTTTCTCAACATCCACAAGACCGTATGTTCTAGGGATTACAGCAGGAATGGCAACTACATAGAAAATTTTGGCTGCGAAAGTCTGCTTGTGATTTTATATGAAGGGTAATGCTGTTTTCTTCAATCGTACCTACTCAGCAAAATGAAAGTTGGGTTTTCGTACTAATTGATAACTTTTTTGCTTTCATTGAAACTCAATCAGGCAAATGCTTTATTATTATTTGTTTTGGAATCCATTTTTTCGCTCTAATCACGCGTGAGTTGAATAACTAAAAAGAACTCTGTAGCTTTTCGTTATAACTGTAGGTCCATTCAAACTCTAACTACTTGTAAGCAACTACTTCGAGCGATCGAATGTTCCAATTGGCAAACGTTAGGTTTTTTTCACTGTTAGTTTTGTTTAAAGTGATTATTTGCATTGAAAGCTCTTTTCGAACAACCCTTCAAACTCGCCTGTTCAATCCGCACTTTTTTGTAGTTTTGATTTGATCATTTCCTGCATAACGGCAGATTCTTTAGCACATTTGGTCTTCAATGGGTTCCACTTGTGAGTAGCCGTTTTGACAATTGACAACGGCTAATAACCTCGAATCACTTTGTTTTTCATGACCATCCTATCTTGATTTTCCAAGTAGAGATACCAATTCTCAGGTCGTTAACAACCACTTTCGGAGAAAGTTACCTATTAACAAACAATCCATACTTTGCGTCTGATGATTGCGAGCGCATAAACTCTGAAAATTGTTTTGAGTCACAGCTGATTAGCGTCTTTATGCTTTACTCAGCCAAATTTAGTTAGAGGTTCGATTGGAGGAATTTGAAAATATTTTTTTTCAATATTAGTAAGTTTCCCTTTCTTGTGGAGACATCACAAACAATTTTCTATGGCTTCTCATCGTCGTCGTCTTTCTTATGAAGGTTTTCTTTGATTCCTTTGAAGAAACGCTTTTTTTTCTTTTTGAGATTTGATCATCGAACCCTAAAAGAGGTTTTTGAGCTTTTTTAAAACTTCAGCAGTTTTTCCCTTTAAACGTTCGTCTTTGTCTTTTGAATGAGAATATATGTTCATTCTGTTTTAGTTTTTCCAAAATTCTGCAACACGGTTTTCCAAAAGACAAAGAAATACACATTTTTTGCCGGAAAAAAACTGTTATAACTCCAACGCTACTTTAAGGGTCTTAACTTTTCTCAAATGGTTCTTTTCTACAGTCAAAATTCTGTTGTTAGCTGAAGCACGCCCTTAAAAAATGTTTTCAAGCAATTGCAACCTAATCAAATAATTTTTTTTTGACCAGCTGTAGTCCAAAATTATCTAGTTTGTTGGCTATACAAGGGATTTCCTTCAATATGTATGTTTCTTTTGCCTTCTCTTTCATGGGAAGTGATGACTAAATTCAAAGGTTGTAGGTAGTAAACGGTTCGCATCATTTGAACTATGTTTGGCAATTGTACAGGCAATTTAAATTTTGGGTATTAATTCTATCAACTAATGACCAAAGTTTTGTATCGTTGCAAATCGGTATGCGTGACGAAGGAGTTTAGCGTCATTTAGTTGTAATCATCTGTTTGCAATTCGGTATGCGTGACGAAGGAGTTTAGCGTGAATTAGTTGTAATAATCTGTTTCTTGTCTCAATCTGCATCTGTTTCAAATCAACTATTGACCAAAGTCTTCTATCGTTGACAATCGATATGCGTGACGGAGGAATTTAGCGTTATTTAGTTATCTGTCTTAATAATCTGCTTCCGTATTGTCTCGAGACGACTTATTTTGTAGCGAGTGAGTTTTATTCCAATCTATTGTACCTGGTTCCTTACTTTGCTGAAATATTTAAACTTGACTGATAAAAGTCCTTGAAAGTTTCTTTAATGGTACCATCGAAGATAATCAAGCAATTCCTTTAGTTGTTTATATTTTATAAGCTGGACAACTGTATAAAAAAATTATCAAAAGAGTGAGAACTAACCAAAAAATAGAATTTAGGTTAACCTTCAATAAAAAACCTCGTGTTATACGCTGGATTGAAAAAACTTAAAAAAACTAAAGACGGATTGCCGGATGCTGAGAGGCCTGAAACGGGCATGAAAACACGATATTTTGTTAAAACCATCATGTTCAATATCACAACTTGCAATTTGGTAATGTGTAATCAGTTGTACGACTGGACAGAATCGAAAGCCAAAAGCCAGTTTTGTCACAATTTAGGTAAGAATTAATTTCCAATTTAATAATCAGTACGATGTATAAAAAAACGAATTGTTTTGACAAAAATAACTTATGCAGGCTGAGCAGAAACACAAATACCGAATTTCCATTAGGTGTGTTTTCAGATGAAGGACGTTAAATGCCACCTCGGCCCCCTTTAATTTACCATCAAAAGCATCGATGTCGGTTTTTTCAAGTTCCCTGTTCACTTGAAGACTTTTGTGCTTATTGTACAGTAAAACTGCATAACAATTGCCTTTTTTGCTGTAGCCAATTTTGCTGGTAGTTATTCATATGTTATTCTAGGGTTTCGGTTTTTTTCTGAATATGTTTTTATATTTCTGATTCTGACTTCTTCAATTCATACTTTCAGTAAAATCTCATTCCCTAAAACCACATTTTCAGTTTTTCCTTTGGCAAATAATCATTTTCGAAGTCTGAATTTTCAAACTTGGCATATTATCATCTAGCGATTACACAGGAACAAGGAAAAGAGAAGGCATTGGGTTTGGAAGTACTTCACATATTGGGTTTTAAAGTACTTCATTAGCAAATCAGCTCCACGTTCAATCTAAAGGAATTCAATTTGTGAAATTTTCACGGCTGAAAATAAAATCGAGTTTGACAGCAGGTGTGCAAATTGAGCAGGTGTTTTAATAGTAGCTTGAACTGTATCTATTATTTATTCAAACTTGTCAAGTTTGAACGTTTGTTCCAGTTCATCATGTTGTTGTTTTTCGTGCTAATAGATCTGCCGGATTAGGTTAAAAGCCCTTCAAGCCTGAGGTTGAACAGCTGAACTAACCGTCGAAAATCCTGCAGTATGGACACTATGCAGGTGAGTGGAAGTTGTCAAAAACTGTTTAAAAACACGTTAATTATCACATTCAGTATTGCTTAATTTTTCTTCCTTAGCTATTGCAAGAGGAATTTCCTCGACAAGGTAAAATGCTTGTCCGCATTAGAGTAAATTTAAATCATGGTGTTGAAATTTGCACAGAAGTTTGATTGGTCTATTTTAAATTTACTAATCGATGTTTGCTTTAACAACTCTAGCAGGGGAACCAAAAAAAAGGCAAAAAAAAACTTGAAGCGACTTTTGAGAAGGAAAAATTTTTTCTTAACCTATTTGAATCAATTTGTGTTAATTGGACTTTTATCCAGGCCAACTAAAAAAAATCTACTTCCAATTTTAAACTGGCTTTCTGAAAAAAATTTTTTTAAGAAAGTAGATAAATTGAGAAGTTTTTCAGGAATAACATTTTGGTTGCAGTCCTGTGAGTTTATTCCAGTAACGCAACTTTGAACATAACTTCTACTTTGTTATAAAAATAAATCATTTCAACTTAAGATTGAAGCCGTTCGAGTTTGAGGATATTTTCTTGACAAGTTTACAGTTAGACTGTTGGTTGATTTTAATTTCAAAAATTTCAGGTAATCCACTTTTTACCACTTTTTACTATCTCGACTTTGTAATTATCAAAACTTTTGGCGTACACTCGAATTTAGAGTAATCAGTTGTTTTTGTAAAAAAAAGTTGATATTAAAAATATACTAATTTGAACATTTAATTTGACAGCATGCACGAGTCTTTCATTGTTTTCCGAAATAAAAAAAATTGCAAAAACGCTAAAAATTTTGTCTGGATAATTTTGAGAATTGATTTTATTTTAATCATTGCAAGGAGTAAGTTTTTAAAATAATATGATTTTTATATGGGCCGTAAGCTTTTTTCGACTGAACTATTGGTTTACAAAAGCAAGTGTTGTACTTTCTTTTGCATACTGTTTTTTAAATTAAAATGTTTGATTGCACTTTGGCTCAAACCGACTAATTTATGATTGGAACATAATTGGGTCATGGGATACAATGCTTAAGGTATTTTTCCAAACAACCATGGCCATATAATAGGTTCCATGATTAAACTGTTAAAAAATCACAAAGCTATTCTTCAGTTTTCCAAAATTAGAGAATCAATTTTTCAAAATAAATTCTTTCATCTTTTTCTGTCCAAGTTTCTTTTGTTTTTTTTTTCTTCTGCAATTTTTTACAAACGTTTCCTTGTACTGTTATTGAACGCTCTCATACGTCAATTGATATATAGCAATTGTTTCCCAGAAGTTAACGAAGGAAAAATTACATATCTTACGTAGAAAAATCGAGGAGGCGAAATGCAGTATTTGATTCATTTTACCAAATCTGGAGTGTATATTGACCCAGTAGAAGCTTGCGCAGTTCAGATCGATATTGCAACCTACATAAGCTAAAAAAACTTCTGAATAAATACGGTTCTGATGTTGCTCCTATGTATGAAACGAGTGCTCCTACGAGTACTTGGTTCATCGTTAACCAAGAAACTGCGGTTTAGCTTCTACTGAATTTTGTTTGTTTAACTGGTTTTATTGGTATTGATTGTTATTTGAAAGCGCCTGCGTCTCGATGCTTTACTTATCAAGTTCCTGAAAAAACCAGAGCATAATCAACTAATTTGTGATCATTGTTGGACAACTACTTTATCAACGTTCGAAAAAAAATGAAATTATCATATCTGGGAAACTTTTGAAAATTTTACCTCCTTATTTGAGATCATTAGGCCTTCAAAACTCATGATCAAACTGATTAGGAGATTGAGAGCAGCATTTTGATGTCGCACGGAGAATCCTTCTATGCCAATTTTTGGACAAAATTTGTTGTTGCATGGTCTGAATATAGTCTTCGGTCACTCAGATTGCTGTTTCCACCGAGTTACCTTTTTTTAGAACCAGAACTTACATATCGTAGCGCAATAACACCTGGAGATTAACATTTCAAGCCAAAAATTTTTTAAAAAGTTTTTGGGATATTCTAGGGTATGGAACGTTTATAGCAGAAAAAAAAGTATTAGGTTGAACATCTATAGCATTGAACCCCACTTATGTCTAATATGTTTTGACTACCAATCTTTCACAGCAAGAGTACATCGAGAAGAAACATTGGGAAAAAGTAAGCCACAACTTATTAGTTCATTTCATTAAAAAAAATCTTTTTTTTTGAAAAAATCAATACTTGGTATTAAAGCAAAAGTAATTTCTTCAATAGACAGTACATGTACAAAGATATACTAAATAGGTTTTCTTGACAATTCCGCAACTTTTGACATAAGATCTGAATGTGAAACTGAAAACTAATTAAATGACAAGCTAATCCAACCAATTTTAACTCAGCATGAAAAAATTTTCGGGAATTTTCAATTACTTGTGAATTTATTGTAAAATTGGTTCAAGTTCAGTTTTGCGCGTCCAACTAACTAGCCAATTTTCTGCAATTAGCAGACAAAAATTTATGTTTATCTTTCTGGTTTACAATTATATTTCGAGATGACATGGCTCTAGTTTTTTAGTAAAAACTTTTAACGAGTTTCAGAAAGTGCTCATTTGAATTGATTGTCCATTGACATGTGCAAACAAAAGCAATAGAAGTCGTCTTGAGCATGAACTTGGCTCTTTTTTGAAACATGGTTTATTGTTTATCGATGCGATTTTCGGGTTATCCGTTCACGGCTCAAATGCTCTCAAAATTAGGAAAACAGATTCTTCTCAATCACGGTCGACTTGTTGTTCTTTTCTGACTACTGTCGTTTGGTCTTCCGTTTGCCGAAAAAGCTTATGTCCACCTGTTGTGATAGCTGTCTCTGCTGATGCTGCTCTTGATGCTGTGCAATCTTTCGACGGAGATGAAGTCAACCGCACCAGTCTTCAGAAAGTGGGTTTATGTGATCAACGGAAAGCAACCAGTGAATGAACATCAACCAAATAACACTGTGCAATTT
The DNA here is from genome assembly GCF_963678635.1 of Symsagittifera roscoffensis. NCBI lineage: Eukaryota > Metazoa > Xenacoelomorpha > Acoela > Convolutidae > Symsagittifera > Symsagittifera roscoffensis. The sequence goes on along the minus strand of NC_087071.1, from coordinate 18,727,782 downwards.
AAGCACGAAAAAAAACCAAATTCAAAAATGATAATCGAAGCTATCACAGAAGGAACTAAAAGAGTTCAGTTCAGCGCTAATTTACGTTTATTCGCAACTTTAAGCACTGGCACACTCTATTGATTTAGAACCCGAAGAGCGCATTGCCATTTATGCAAACTCAAACGTGAAACCGATTAAGAGCTTGGGATAAGAGGAGCGCCAATTCGATAACATGGTCGAAAAAATGCAGGCAGTCTTAAATACTTTTGCATTTTATGGAGGCAGCTGAACTTTGCAACACATCATTCAAGTTTTGCTTAACTCGCAAGGTTTTCCCTAATCCGCGAATAATCTTATTTTGTTTTGCTTTTTCGAATATCAGAATTTGACAACCATAAGTAAACACGACGAAAATTTTTGCTTTAAACAACGTTATACGGCTGCGTATAGTTTGAAACATGATATCGACTCCTTTCTGACTGATCAACAAGAAGCGAACTCATAATTTGACGAAAGATTCTTTGAAATTGCACCCAAAACTCAAAGTAATTCTGGTTTGCCAATGAGTTAGTACTGGTTTGCTGAGTTGAGACTTTTGACAAAGAAGTATTTTTGTTGTATGAGCCTGCAAAGCATCACTGCAGACTAACAACCTACTTTCTAAAACTCGTCTGTGAATTTAAAGAGTATAATTATCGCTCATCGATGCATATAAGTAGTAACAGCCTTCACATTAGTTTGAGTGATGAAACTCATCAGCCATACATCCATTTTTATAAGTACCAAGAACCTGCATAAAAAGAAACCAACCGCTCTGAGCTGAGGTCGGGAGCTTCGTACAACTTGTGAATTACTTCGGTTATGAATCAAGGTTTTTGCCCTAATTATCCTTTATGATAATCAATCCGAGTTTTTCAAAAATTTGACGCTTGTGGATATTCAATGTTTGTTATTGAGCACATACTTCCTGAGCCCTTTTTTTCCATTTCGACAGCCCAGAGCTATGCATGCGGAAATTTAACAATCAGTTGCATCAAATGGCGAAAGACACGTAGATTCAAAAGCGACAATTTTATCATTTTTTAGGAAGTGAAGATCTTTTTTTAGGAAGTGAAGATAAAAAAATCTCAAGCAGTTCATTTCCTAAGATCAAAAAAACTGTGACAGACGTAGCATGACAGGTAAAACTGTATAATTCACTACAATCTTCTGCACTTGTTAGGTTTTGACTAAATTTGTAAAAATGCACCGTGTGCTTAAATCACTCGAAATATGATTACGCGTCAAAATGCAAGAAACAAACTCGAAAAAGATCTATACCGATTTCCAAAGAACTGCGCTTGTAGGAAAATTTGTGAACAAAGTTTTTCGCACCGATTTTTACAATTCATTTCGCACCGCAAAACAAAAAATTTTTTTGCTTTAAAATTTACTTGTAGATTTGCTCAAGAATCACTCTCTCTACGAAAAGAAAAATAAAATGTCAACTAAAGACCAAACGTTTGCCAAAAGCAGGAATTTTTTGATCAAAATTGACAAGTCGATTTGCTCAAAGAATCACCCACTCTACGACAAAAAAACTTTGAATATCAATGCTGAGTTTCCAGAGGATAGAAAAACCGAATTGTTTGTACACAAACCCAAGCTTAATCCCGCTTTCTCCAGAGGTACTATTTTTTGACGTAATTTTGAGAGCGGCATTTCATTTCATACATTGTTTTTATTGATAAACTTTTCGCTTTTTGGAAATCGTTTTTTTCATGAGCCGATGTTTTTGTTTTTGTTTTGAAACAAAAACATTTCCGGACGGATTTTTCTTTCAAAAAATTCCTCTGTTTTCTCCTCCGATGAAGAAAGTTTGTTTTTGACCGCGGATTTAATTTTTTGTTTGTCAAAGTTGTATCAATATTTTCCCAGGAAAAAATCAAAACTGTATCGTTTTTGCATCACACCTTTGTCGGCGGTCAAAGATCTAACAAAAGCTGCACGAAAAAACTGACGAATCAGCGATTTCAAAACACCTTGACATATGTTCCGTTGTTCAGTACTAAACTTGTCCGTTCGTATTCAAGTCGCACAACTAAAAACTGTAACTTCAATAAAAACTACCTTAGCAGATTTTGACAACATGCGCGTCATCTTCAAAGATGGCGATAAGACTCTTTCATACGGTCACAAAACTATCGAGCGTCATTAGGCAATTGACATTGACGTTTAAGTTGGCCGCGCCGCCGCTGTAACTTTAAACCCAACTAATGACGATGGGTAGGAAAAAAGAATAATATTGCTTGATGATCTTCAATAACCAGTGTCTTGAGATTGTGACAATCTTTCAGAAGTTTGAAGAATTCGATAACGCTCAAAAAACTGATTGGGACCATCCAAAAAAAATGATGTCTATTTTAAATAGTTTTGGGCTGTTGAAAATATGCAACAATATGTTTCGCAGAATTCTATCGGGTTCTCGCAGAAGAAACACATAAAAGTGTTTTAGAAAATGGGGATATTGCCGACCTGGATGCAAAAGCTTCTGAAGTTCTGAAAAATTTTGTTTCTCGATAATGAAGCACTTGAAGAAGATGCAGTAGAACCACGATCAAAAATGGCGATTAGATGAAAACAACTAAAAACATGTCAACATTTGTATCGTAAAACAATTTCGGCGTTTTAAAAGGAGAACTGCATGTACAAATCTATTAGCTTTAGTTATTCCGTGTTTCGAGTGTGTTTAATTGTGTGATTTTTTAAGTTTTGGAACGTGCTTAATCAGGTTTTTAGTCATTGTTAATGTGTTTGTATTTTTAAATGTGTTTGTAAGTAAACGGAATTTGAATCAAGATTTTGAGGGGAATTGAGGAAACGGAGAGTAGATTAGTGAAACAGTTTCAGAAAATCTTTTCCCGCAACAAACATGTCAAAACTACCGTCAATGTAATTGCACAAATATTATAACGAAAAGGTGTACATGGTGACAAGAAGCTATAAAATAATACTTGCTGACACTTAGGTTTAATAATCGGTGACTATTGCTAATGAAATAATAAGTGGGGACCATTATGATCTAAGCCCGAAAATTCTCCATGGATGGCAGCAACCCCCCCATCATAGTGTACAAAAAACCTACTCCTATACATATTTTTAAAAAAAATTAAAAGTATAAAATATGATTTAAGTTAGATTTTGTTTTTGTTTTTGTTTTGAAACAAAAGCATCTCCGGACGGATTTTTCTTTCAAAAAATTCCTCTGTTTTCTCCTCCGATGAAGAAAATTTGCTTTTGACCGCGGATTTAATTTTTTGTTTGTCAAAGTTGTATCAATATTTTCCCAGGAAAAAATCAAAACTGTATCGTTTTTGCATCACACCTTTGTCGGCGGTCAAAGATCTAATAAAAGCTGCACGGAAAAACTGACGAATCAGCGATTTCAAAACACCTTGACATATGTTCCGTTGTTCAGTACTAAACCTGTCCGTTCGTATTCAAGTCCCACAATTAAAAACTGTAACTTCAATAAAAACTACCTTAGCAGATTTTGACGACATGCGCGTCATCTTCAAAGATGGCGATAAGACTCTTTCATACGGTCACAAAACTATCGAGCGTCATTAAGCGATTGACATTGATGTTTAAGTTGGCCGCGCCGCCGTTGTAACTTTAAACCCAACTAATGACGATGGGTAGGAAAAAAGAATAATATTGTTCGATGATCTTCAATAACGAGTGTCTTGAGATTGTGACAATCTCTCAGAAGTTTGAAGAATTCGATAACGCTCAAAAAACTGATTGGGACCATCCAAAAAAAGATGATGTCTATTTTAAATAGTTTTGGGCTGTTGAAAATATGCAACAATATGTTTCGCAGAATTCTATCGGGTTCTCGCAGAAGAAACACATAAAAGTGTTTTAGAAAATGGGGATATTGCCGACCTGGATGCAAAAGCTGCCCTGGAGCACATAGTTGGAATTTTTTTAAATGGTAATTTTGGAAATCAAATTTTAAGATACTCAAATTTTTTCTGGAACTTCAGATTGATCAGGCAAATATAAGTTTTTAAACTTCCAGAAAACAGAAATTTTCAGAAAAAGATTTGAGTAGCAAAAAGAAGCACCACTTGATTAAAAAGTGAGCTCAGATGTTCAAGAAAATAACCTAGACACCACTCGTTTTTTTTCTATCAGCGCTGCAGTCTTGAGTTTTGTGTTTTTGACAGAATAAAGTGACATAACATCATTTACTAGGAAAACTATGTGATGAAAAACAATTTTAAAAGAATAAATAAAATTAGGTTGTTACAAACTTACTCTTGAACTGTATTGAAGGTATAATTCCAACAGTGAGTAGGTGTGAGGGGTACAGTCCTGATTGTTCGAAAGGTCTGTCTCCTCCTATTTGTATATATAAAACAAGCAGATGTTTAACATGTTACGGCTACGACTTTTTTTCTGTTGGAAAAGATTCGGAAGACATGCGATTTAGAATTACGGAAACAACTGTGAATTTTTCAAAAAAAAAAAAATGTAAATATGTATAAGTTCTCTGATTTCACAGAAGATTCTGAAATAAGTAGAAAATAAGTTCTAGAAAGCCAAAAGGAAATTTGCAGTTGGAATTTAGGTACCCGGGTCGGAAAAATCCAGCCAGTCTAAGCAGAATTTTATAGGTGTAGTTTTAAACTGAATCAAAATTCCAGTTCTAGATTATTGAAGTAATGGACTGAAATTTTTCTAATAAACGATTTGTGCCGCAAAACAATTTTTTAACCAAGCTATGATAGCAGAAAAAACATTGGTTTTTGGATTTTTGCAGGTTAGATTGTTTTCACTATTATCAAATATCATCTTGCTCAAGGAGACTTATAGGGACTAGGTTTTTGGATGGGTATGGGTTAACTTATGCGTACATGGGGTAAAATGTGGGGGTAGTTTTGAGGGCGGAAGACAAAGGAGCGAGGTAAACATGGCATCCCGGGTTGACCAAAAATGCTAGTCATACAATTTCCATATATGGAAAAAAATGCTAGTCATACACTTTCCATACAATTCCATACGTACAGTAAATTGCATGAAAGGTCTATGACTAATTTTTTTTCATAAATCGAAATCGTATGACTAGCATTTTTTCATAAACCAAAATATTGACTTTTTACATTTTACTTTCTCAAAATTTTTTGGTTGTGTTCGTAACCGAACACAAAAGACATAAACCTTGGTTACACAATATTGACTTTTTACATTTTACTTTCATAAAAATGCTTTGGAAACAAGCTGCAATGTCTTAGTTTTGTCTCACGCAAATATTATAACGAGAGTATCAAACTTTTAAATTTTGGCAAATATTTTCCAAGATGATTATTTCTAAAATTTGAAATTTCAAATTACCAGACACTGATCAAGGCATAAAAAAACTTGCCATACAAAAAGAAGGAGTCTTGAGAGCATTTTTGAGAAATGTTATCAAGAGAAAAGGAAAAAATCCAATATTAGTATATCCAGGACTACGTTATACACACAAAAAATTAAATTTTGCATGCAATTTTTTTTTAAAAATGTTTGTTCGAGTACGTAAATCAATTTGCGGTTTAAAAAAGTAAACCAAAAAAAACTGTGGACAATTTCGAAAATACTTTGAAAAACTTTTGTTGCCGCCATCAAAAAAATGCTAGTCATACAGTTTCATACAGTTTTTCTTTTTTAGTACGATACACCAAAATTTATGCCAAAACAAGAGAAAAGTACTTCGAAAATTCAATGGCACTATTGTAGTGAAAATTGTATGAGTAGTGTTTTTTCATAGACCTAGTTTATGGAATAGTATGATTAGCATTTTTGGTCTATGGAGGTCAACCCGGGATAATTGAAATGTGGGAGAGAAGTGGGAAAGGATAGATGGATGGGATAAAGTAACCTCGGGGAGGAAAAAAATCTACGGAAGGAAAGCTTGGGAGTGTAAAATATAGGGAAAATCCACTTAAAACGGAAAGTTTTTGAATACGTTTTGTTCCGCTTTGAGACTGCACAGATTGACGAAGTATCAGCCACACTTTTTCTTAAAGCTGAACAAAGTTTTCGATCTAATTTTCAGATGTAAAGAAAGCTTAGTTGAAGTTTTAGAGAAAATCCTCATTTTCCAGCGAACACTTTGATGCTGAAAACCCAAAATACTCTTTGCTGTTTAGTGGTTTTTGGTATCCTGAAGACTTTTTTAACAAACTTCGTTTGCGTTTTGTTTCATGATCTGTATTCAGCTCAAGTTCTCTAAACTGAGTTTGCCAGATTTTCCAGTTCCCCTTCCCTTTTCAAAACATCAAAGTTTTTATTTGTTTTACGTGTTATTAAGGCTAAATGCATGATGTTAAGCTGTAAATT